>NC_044572.1:120115464-120235499 GCF_901933205.1 Camarhynchus parvulus
GTAACTTAATAGGCATGGATGGGAAGCAAACAAACTATGCAGAATGGGAAGCATCTTTCTATTGGTTGAATTCTTTGGACTAGTTGTGTCCTTTGATCTCTGTATCTGTATCAGGTAAATTTAATGTCAGCACAAGAATGTGTTTAGAAAAAAGAAAAAACAAAGTCAACAACAACAAAAAAATTTAGATTAAAAAATTGACATTTGAAAGGAACATTTTGTAAGAATTTTAAAGTTCTAGACAAAAACTGGCAAGTTCTCACTTCCTTTTATCCACATTATTTTTAATGCAGTATCTTTGCTTTTAAAAAGCCCATAAAGAATGAAAATGTAGATGTTGATGGAATCTTGCTCTCTTAAATGAAAAGCTGCAATTAATAAAGTGTTTGATACTATAAAAAGCAATGTAAAACATAAAAAGATTGATATACACTAAAATAAACTCAAATAAATGCAAGGCCTAAGCAAGATTAGTACCCACCTTCGTATGTACCTACACATAAAACTGCTGTTGAGACCAAACACAAGAAATAAACTCTATGACAGAGAGAAACAGTATTCTGGTGCAGACCATGCAGGAAGATTCCTTTCCAGAGGCCAAATTCTGCCATAATAGTTTGCAAATATAAGAAAGAAAGAATTAAGCAAATGCTTTACCATGTGACAAACTCTCAATAGTGACAGGATCCATTTCTCAAAATCAAGCACTGGTGCATTAATAGCTGCCTTGAAATACACAAAAAACCATCTCACCACAAAACAGTATGGAATCACCTTATGCAGAGATCACCACAAATTTTCCAATCAGATCTTTGGTTTACTACAAAGAAAATCCTGAGACATTAAACTTGGCGTGCAGGGATGCTCCAGACTGAGCTGGCTGGCACAAGACAATTCTTGTTATACTTACCCAGGTACATCCAATACTGAATAAAAAGTTCAGATGGATTTACATTTCAGAAATCATTCAAGAAGACCTAAGCCTTACTATATTGCATGCTACAGTACCAATGTAAAGAAACTTGCCTTCTGGATATTTATACCAATATCCAAATGGTAAGTCTTTATAATGCTGACTTCCAAAAAGTGTTGCACAGAAATGAGTTTAAAAACTCTTAACAAGGTAGCTGATGGGAAACGTAAAGAAGTAGATGATGTATTTAATTGAGTGTAACAACAACCCAGAGAAGCTTTCGGGGAAAAGAATTACAGGCTTTTCTGTACAGCATTCCCCAACAGTACCTAAGATACCAGGAAGACATGAGTAGTGCCTAGGTATTATTTAGTCTATTCTTATAGACTAACGAAACTAAGCTAACAGAAGAAATTTTCAGAATTACAAAATACATAACAAACTATTCAGTCTGTTTTCCACCTGCAAGACTTCAAAATCTCTTGTCAGGCACAGTAGGAAATCTACTTTGCTGTTTATTAAGGTTTCTGGTTCATAGAGAGAGCTACCCATCCTCTTTTCCTTAATATAGCACATCTCAACAAGCTGCTACTAATTGTCATACAGGACCTTGATCCTTCAGCTGCATCATGACCATAGTTGCATTGCATTTGCCCTTTTGCAGCTTTGGAGAACTTTGTAACATAAGAATTATAGATTGGTGCAATTACTGATGTCCTCTTAAAAGCAAGCGAACAAACAAAAAAACAACGACAAACAAAACAAAACACAAAAAATGCCACCAAAAAACAAACCCAAACCCAAAATCTCAAAAACACAGAAATCCAAAACACCATGCCACCAGCCACTGATTTTTAGAGAATCTTCAGGATGGTAACAAACTTGAAACTTCAAGGACTGATTTCTCTCCCTCCTGCCCTACTTAGTGAGCATAGCCTATCTCCATGTGGTATCCTCATTGTTGGTCAACACTTTGAAGGAGAATTTGAAAAATCATTCCCAATACAGGACTGTCTGGGTTATTATTATTTAAGGAACACAAAGTCACCTTTTACTCCAGCATAACACTTAAAATAGTAGCTACTACCTGGGGCAGATGACAACACACAGACACCTAAGAGATTAAAAGAGTTATAGTCCAAAGTGTGATACAGAAGATATCAGTGCAAGATGATGTCCCAAAATTCTCCCCTCACCTCAAGCCCAACAAATGTAAAACCTTATGCAAATCAAGACTTTAGGCTTGATATACTGTAAGTCATCTGGAGATTTGACGACTTATCTTTGTCACTTGTTTACTTAAGTTATATATATATTCTATGCTGCATCTTCCAAAGTTCTGATCTTCAATAAATTGTCTACACCACATAAGCAAAATGTACTTTATTCTGTGCATGTGAAACATAGCTCACAATGTTTTGTGCAGACATATGGACAGTTTAGAGAACAAGAGACTCAAGAACTATTCACACTTCATCACCAGAGTAGCAGCTGTCACACACTCTTCACTGACCCAGCACAAATAAGTACAGATAAAAACCACCAGGTTTCATCCATTCCTTGAACAAGACCTTCAGAGAAAGGGATGAAGTGGCAACCAGCGTGGTTTTGTCTTGAAAACCTCCTACCAGAGTGCAAGAGTCCCATTCTTGAAGTATACAATAGACAAATGAGACCTCTGAGACTTGGGACACAAGTGTTTTCTGTGTTACATGACTGTAAATGCACCTGGCTTTTTATCTAATCTCAAGAATATTCTGTAACATTATTGCCTTTTTTCTGGAAAATAACTGGCATTTTCTAAACAGTTTCACCACATCCATAACTATACTTGTTATGGATACAACTATATTTGATACTATATACAACTATATTTGATTAAGGTTTGACAACAGTGATCTGATAAAAAGTTAACTAAAAATATCCTCACAGAACAATAACTACAGCCTTGCCACATTTAAAAAAACCAAAACCAAACAAAACAAACAAACAAAACAACAACAAACCACCCACCAAAACAAAAAAAGCCACCCTGTTCCTGAGCACTAAAACTCAAGGCATCTACATGCAAAGGTAACAGATGGTTTGAATGTTTTGGAACAACTCCAGATTTTTTTACTGGAGAACAGAATTAAAAAATATAGGCGAGTCCTTTCCCTTAGACTGTTATAGGCAGTTCAGAGCTCCAGCTCTCAGGCTTCTCATACCACATTTCTCAGCTTCTGCATAACACAAGGTTGCCAATATTTTACATAATATTTTATTATGCAGAAAATTCTAAAGATACAAATCCTGTTTTAGCCCCCACCTTCCAAACCCCAGCTACACAAAGCTTTCAGTTTTTTGCACTAGCTCTGAAACTATTGCTTATGCAGCAAGCTGATCTAATTTGCTAATTGAGAAGATAGATTTTCACTTTTTCAAGTCTGTTTCCTACTGGTTTACCATGGTAAATCATCTCAGTGCAGACTCGAGAATAAAGTTAGATGCAAGGTAGGAATGTAAACCATTAGACTGGAAAGGAACGAATACAAATTGCTCTTTCTCTGGTAATAGCAGAAACCATGCTTGATTTTATCTTTAAGGATTAAATGCCCTGGAGTACTGCATTAGCAGCATCCAGATAATATTGTAGCCCTGGGAAGAGAAAGGGCCCAGAATGTTCATCTGAACAGACTTAACCCTGACCTACTTGGCACAAAGCACTTCAAAGGGCTTGAAGAAAATAGGTTCTCCAATTGCTGAAGTCAGGACAAAAGTTTTAAGGTCTTACCATGGAGATTTTAAATAACAAAAAACAGGCCAGCATGAGGGAAGAACTGTGGTCAGTGTTACAGGAATTCAGATTGTAACATCTTTGAGGCCAACATTTTCAACTCTTCACTGGACTCCTATTCAGAAGAGTCTCTTGTAAGCCGCTCCTTCACCAGCAGAGGTCAAGAGAAAAAAATCACTTCAAAAGACAAAGTTACACTGCATACAGCACGTATGCAAAGTAGAGGGAATTAAATATAATCTAACCTACTACCACTGACTCACATATTAAAGCTCCTATGAAGTATTATATTACAGACAATGGGCACAGGCTTTTAAAACCAATCTCTAGACTTATATACACTGCCCGGTCAATTGATTTTGCATTTAATTTTTGGTTTTTAAATACAAAATAATTATCTGAAGAAACCTATATGGTTTTGCCTACATACTTCAGGACAGAAATTACTTTGGAACTTCAATGTTACTGAAATACTCTTACTTTGTAATTTTTTTTTCTTAAATCACTTCAAGTAGCTGCAGACAGAATTTGCTACATTGAATTAGCGGATCAAAATTTCTTTAACACTATTTTTAAAAGTACATAAAATCTGCAAGAAAAAGAAATGAAGAGTGAATAAATTTTCCTGCACTGCTGTATCTGTAAAATGAAATAAAAACAGAGACTAAGTATGTTCAAATAAAAGGTGGCTCATGATATTTCTACTCTTCCAAGTTTATAAAGGTACTTTAAAGGCAGGAGGTTTGGAAATTTATTATTAGGCTTAGAAACAACAGCCAACAAGTACCTGGCACACAAACAAAATCCAGTCTCTCTTCCCATGCTGCTGTATGACTGCAGCTGAAGATGGAGTATCATTAAGACAGCTTAATTCCCCTTATTCAGTTTAACACCCAACTATTCAGGTACCACTGTGTAAATCCAAACTGAACTGGGTGATATGGATTAAAAGTAACTGGTTTTAAAAGAAAATTCATTCAAACTTGTTCTTTAGAATGATCAGGATTTGTGAGCATACAAACACAACATAATGCTCAATTGCTCTACCAGAGGAGGCAAAAACTGTATTGACTTCCTCCAAACCTTCAAACTCTATAGCTGCATTTTTGCAAATCTTTTTATTTAATTAGGGTTTAATTAGAGGGGTTTTCCTCTCTCTTGGTTTTCTTCTCTCTTTTTAAAACATCATTCAATCCTGACCTGGAAACGGTATGGTCTCCTTAAAGCATACCTTTAAATACAGTTCATATCTTAGGTTTTTGTCAGACTTTTAAAAAAAAAAGTATTAAATAAAAAAACCCAAACATTTAGAATAATCTTAACGACAGAAAATATATGAATTTTAAAAACTTAATTTTTCATAAAAATACATGTTTTAGGTATGCATTGCCTTGCCTTTTACAAAGCAGAAGACATCTTTTGAAAAAAAAATGTACAAAACTGAAAGCAGTTATTGGTATGAGGCAGAGATTTGATTAAACAGTTCTGATAGATGCTGACAAAGTAATAGAAACTCACTTCCCACCACCGCAGGCAAACAATAATCCTGCATCTGAAACTTCTCATCAAGTATTTTAAGTGCTTGTCAAATGGCAAAAAAAATCCCAAACTGAAAAACGAAACAAAACAAAAAAAAAAGAAAGATAACTATTTGCTCATCCAAGAGAAATGAAAGCATTTCACATGGAAGCATCTAAGTGATTTTTTTTAAAATTAACTATTTCTTCCAGCTGAACAACAGATACCCGCTGGAGGATGAGAAACACCTTGCTGTTATACAAATTCCTCCTCTGAGATGCATCACAACATTTCAGAATCACTGGCAGCTTTGTCTTAAGAGAGGCTGAATGTTAGGAACTGTGGTTCTGCACTGCACCATGAAAAGGTCCACACGTATTTCCATTCAAGGGTAGTAATCTATTTTAAAACAAGAATTTATTGTGTTATAAAGACACTAAACATAAAACAAAGTGTTTAACAGCATGAATATCGACACAAAATAAAAGCAAGATAGTTTCAAGCCAATTCTGTAACTATTCCATGTGAGAAATTCCAAGTGAAAGAAAGTTACATACACAGAGTCACCCTTGGGAAAGGATGGCACCACCTCCATCTAATTCAAGCCCTTTTTCAGGACATCATAGCATTGTCAGAATAGTTGCATTATCTTGAGGGCTTGAGTGGTATATAAGCTTTGTCTTGGCCCTCTCTATATAGGTGAACTTACCCACAGATCTACAAGAGAACCAATGAGGCATTTCTACTGTAAACTATAAGACCTGAGGTACATTCTCTTCTAATCTACCTTGCATTTTCTTGATCTAAATAAAGATATATTATATGGGGTGGGGGTTTATTAAAGAGCAGCATAAATTTGGTTATTTAACTTCACTATAGTCTGTGTGACAGCACAGGTCAATAAAATGCATAATGCTTTGCACTACAACACCCATCTTCAACAAAATACATATGGTATGTGATGAAGCTTCTCTGAAACCATGTATTGTTGTTTCCCAAGCCACTATATGAAAAGGTAACTGAATTTGAGATGTACTTAAACCATTTCTTCAGACATTACCTGGTCACATTAAGGTCTCTTTCCTGTGGACTATTTTGATAGGATCTACCATATGAACCAGTCATACATGAATTTCTCAACTGTTTCAATTCATACAGAGCAGTGAACAAGACTATACAGATTAAGTATCAGATTACTGCTCATTCATATGAACCATTTCCAAAACTAACCAGTTTGATGATCCCACAACAATAAAATTTGCTAAACAAAAAGTTTAGAGCATAAGTATTTCTTTTGTTTAAAACTACTTTTTTTGGCTCTTAAAAGAAAATTAATTCAATGTTTCCAAGGCTCATTGTGAAAATACATACACACATCAAATTTATATCCAAAGCTAGATTTTTACCATTGAGTTTTAAAGGCCAAGAGATATTTTCAGTACAGTAGGAAAAAAAAAAACAGTTCCTGAAGTGTAGGAAAAAAAAAACCAGTTCCTGAAGTATATTGTAGCCTCACTTCACTGCCAGTATCTACAGTTCTGATGCTGTACAAAATACTTCTCTGAAGCAAATCCATCTAAACTCTATCCACCCTGAGTTAAGCATCTATACTTTTTTAAAAATGTTTTAAACAATAGGTAACAGAGAAGTATGTACAAGGCTATAAAACATCAGTTATCATACAGCAGATTTAAAAAAAAATATCAGTCTTTTCAGCCAATTTTCTGGTTTTTATTGTAGTTAGTCATTGTGGATTTGGTTTAGGGATTTTTTTTTTGCTTTTGTTTGTTTTTACATCAAGCTATTACTTGATTTAGACATTCATGCATTAATTGCTCGATTTTTTTTTTGAGTGCAACAATAAGGCAACAGTAAAAAAAATTATAGAAATTTTGCATATGTGTAAAGGTTTATAAAAGTGCTTCCTAAAAAGACAACCTAATTGCAGTATCAAAATATTACAGAGTGCTGAGAACAACTGTCATTTCAGTAAATGTTGCTCCAGAGAAAAATGTCTGATTTTAGGCTTTTCCCCCTTTTTTTGGTGAAGAAAAGCCTGGAAAAATTGGCATGGCTACGTGGGACAAAGAAGTTAAGAAAATATACTTTAGACTAAACTTAAATAAGAAGGTCCACACTTTTTTGTGAAAACTTTAAGCCTCTGTCAAAAATGTATTTTTTTTCTTTTTATAATACAGGATTAAAAGACAAGATGATGCTTACAAGATAAAGAAATAATTTACAAGAAAATATCTTCTGACAAAGCTTTTCAATCAAAATATTGTTTTGTAACATTCAAACATGACATACAACACAAAAGAAACAGTGAATGCAAACAAAAAATGTTATATGGATTGCTTTCAAACACATAAATAAATGAAATATTGGTGTAGGCAGTAGGGCTCATGCTGATGGCTAGCAGGAAATAACAGTGTGCAATCTATTTGGAAAAAGCTCTAAAGTACAAATTACAAGCCCAATTACGGACTGCAGCAAGTTCAGTTATATCACTGCCATCCTCTATCTCCAAAATAAATTCTTGTTTAAATCACTCATACCCTAAATTACTCATACCTTTGCTTCAGAGATATGAATAACTATATACAAAAAGTAGTTTTATTTCACCATAGGGATAACATTGTACCTCTCTGCCAATGTCACTTGAAAAACCGCCCATGTCAAAACAATTTGACAGCAGATAAACAATTTAATAAATACGTAATGATCTTATTACAGTCCTTCAGGTAGGCATGTTAACTCATGCTGCTAGTTTTGTGGTCACAGTGCATAGAATCCAAATATAAAAGAATGGGCTGGATTTCAGGTAATTGCCAATCCCTTGCTTATATTCCAAATATATCCAAAACTTTCATAAGCTCAGTCATGTGTCAATCTTTTTTGTGGCAGGAGCGAAACCTTTCCCTGGTACAATGTCCATTGCCGGCAATGGATGCACCAAAACCGCCAAGGAGCTCAGTGTTATTGCACAATATATGAAGACCTGGAATTCTTCCAAAAGCTTAAAATAAAAATAATGGAATTATTCTGACATTTCTGGACACCTGCATTAATACTGTATGACTAATAAAAGCATGTCAGTTGCATGGACTGAACCAGCGATCAACATGCGCCCAGAATGCACACTAGTAAAAATGCAGTCAAAGGAAGTAGTCTTCATTGCCTATAGGTCACTTCCAGTCAAAGGTTAAAGTTCAAAGACTGAATGATCAAAGTGCTCATTTTCTCAGTAGGACTATCTTCTGCTACGAGGATCACAAAATGGTGGCATCAACATGTGTCATCTTTAAAATAAAAGAAGAGCATTTATGGAAAACATATAAACATTCTAATTCCAAATTAGCAAGGTGCTATAGGCAGAAACAATTCCTAGCACAGACAGTAACATGCAGAGGAAATACCCTGATTGAATAATTCTGTGATTTTGTTCAATAACAACTCAGGGAGAAAAGAGAATATCAAAAATTAAACTTACAAAATACACATACACCCCCAAAGACATTAGTATTAGCAAATACTCCATAAAAATGACAGTCATTTCCATGCTTGATGTTTAGAAAACTACTTGCCAGGAAAATGAAAAATTAAATGCTCTTAACATTTTGCACCCTTGAAGTACAGCAGATCCACAACAGTTACCTAATTAAGACATCCTTTTAGAAGGAATATATAGGGGTAAGACTCAGCAGAGTGGGCTGCTTTGATGCATTCTCAAACCTTTATATGTGTCTATGTGTGTGTGTGTATGTATATATGTATGTATGTATATTAGTTTATTTATCAAGACTCAAAACAATAGCTAACAGATTTATGCAAAAAGAATAGCTTACTATTATATGCCTAAAATCTTAAACCTGGAAGTAAATTACATACACTAAATTTTAGGTACTCTGATTGGACAGAACATACTATAAAAATGCACATTCTATACCTATCTTTTCTGCATTATGCTCCATACTAATGCTCTCCCTTTTAAACATTCTCCTTCACACATCAACCTGCAGTATATTTGCACCTGCTAGCAGTAAATATTGAGTTGTTAACCAAAAGCAAGGTTACTGTCTGCTTATTTTTAAAGGACTTACTTGTAACTTCCCACACCTAAAAAATGTAGCTTTATAAACATTCTACATTCTCATGGGAAAATATTATATCAAAGCTATTACTTGTAAAAAAACTCTTTAATTTTTCAGTAGGCTACTGCACATATAAAAAAAATGGACAAGGATGCAAAAGAGAGAGAGAAGGGACATTTAAATGGTATACTAAAATTTTAGACCAAATATCAGAGAAAACACTTTCTACTTAAGAAAAAACCAAAACCAAACCAACCTCAAAACCCAAAAGTAGCAAGGAAGTGCTGGTTGAAAACAAACACCATTACCTTTCCCTTCCTCGACACCACACCCTTCCCCCAGGAAAAAAAAAAATCTACCTCCTGAGAACAACAAAGGAAGTCAACAGCTTAATGAAACAGATTTCAGTCTGGATGCCCAAGTAAACCATATCTGGAAGATCCTCCTCTGTCTTTAAGACAACATGAGCAATTCTCAGATGGAAATTCAGCAGGAAAATCAATGTACAGTTGAAACAGACATTGGGTGGGGTAGACAATCTAGAAATATTTTCAGTTATCAAAGATCAGGAGCTTTAAAACAGGGCTTGTGAGGACATAATTTTGTAGCAAACAAAGCTCCATAACTCTGCTCGAGGAATAAGATGCTGTGTTGGGGGGGGCAGAGGGATGATATCACAGATTAAAAACTCTGTATTAAGATGAATGCAAACACATATCCACATGTCAGAATATGTCTCTAAGTGCCACTTTATCAGTCTGTACTCATCTGGGTTTTCTTTACATCAGCTCCCAACCAGGGACTATTTTTGCACCCAGATAAATAAATTCCAGGCACATACTGAAAAAAAATCCTTCAAATGCATGCATTAATACCTATGACAGACTTCTTCCTAACTCTTCAAAACACAGAGCTACTATGTCACATTAAAGCTAAACCAGTCCAATGGGCAGCAGACAGCAGAACTGGCAGAACCACTCTGCATCTCCCTGCACAGGTTGTTGTATTAGCACTGGCATTTAATTTCTCACAACAGTTAACCCTGGACAGCTGGTTTTCTTTCCTGGGTGTGATTGTTTTTTCTTCCCTCACTTATCCAGCCAAACGTGGTTCAACCACAAGATTAGATATATGACAATTCAACTGAAGCATGAGCAGAAAATAAACACGACAGAAGCATCTTTTCACACTTCCCATTTTACTGTAACATACCATTTCTGTAAACCTGTTTAGAAAACACTGACAATTTAAAGATCATGCCTTGGCAGTCTTGTTCTATGTCCACAGAGGAGCAACAAAATTAAATGAGAAAAGAAGCAAATGACACACACCAAAATGGAAGGGAAAACACTCTAATCATTTATGAAATTTTTCTCTTGTGGACATCAGGAATATTTTGTTTTTTCATGTAAGAATTCAAGGTGGTGGGAGCTCAATGAATTTTTAATCAAGACAGTATGAGTTATTTAAATGAACCGACTTTCTTTCTCTTGCCTCAGGTTGGTTTTTATGTTGCTCTGAATTTGAGGAGGGGTAAGATTTTCTGACTTCCAGAAAAAAAACACTGCATAGTTACTTCATAGTAACTAAAATACCCATTCAGTGAACTGTAAGCTGTGGTTTTGAGCCATAATACAGCAACCTTCAGAATCAGTAACTCAGATTTCTCTTCATACTAAGTTTGTTTTGCTTGTTTAACACAAATCGAATTTCATTATTAAGAAATAAAAGTAATATCTGAAGACTGTTCTGCTTTTACAGATTTCTATTCTAAATCAAAATGAGACTGGTACAAATTAAAAGAAAACAGAAAATTTAATCACAAGATAAAGCCAATAAATGGAACTTTATCTGTTTCTCTTTAAAAATAATTAGCAAGTGAAAATAGCAAGTTAACAAAAATTCTCCCAAAACTGCCATTTAAGAGAAACAAAAACTGGAAATGCAGAAGCACCAAACACATTACAAGAGCATGAAAACAGAGAGAGAAAAGAAAGTGATTGCTGAATAATCTGGTGAGGATGAAAAATCTATCCTTGTGTGCATTATGATTATTATTCTTGGAGTCAACTTTAAAAACAACTACATGATGGTCCCAAGTTTCTTAGATATACCTTAATCTCATGGCATACAGCAATTCTCTTACTGTACCTGAAACCACCTTGTTTTGGGGATACAATTACTGTATCGTGAGAAACAAAGTTTCATTCTGTTACATTACCATATGTCAAAATCCCATGGGTCTCAGCAAGTATCATGAAACTATCACGTTTTTCTTGTTAAGCTATCCATGGGCTTTTAAGAATCTTAAGAATTTTAAGGGTGAAGACTTTGGAATTTGCCTTTCCAGTTATGAACTCTCACTGCCTCAAAATACTTGCTCTAGTTTTCACACCAGGGACAGAACCTATGCTGGAGTGAGGAGGCCATGAAAAACAGAGGATGTCTTATGGTGGAACCTTCACCTGCCTCTGCAATGATGGAATCAACTGTTCTGCACTGCACTAGCATGGAGTGTTACCTTCTCTGACATATCCCTTCCCACAGTACTTGTGCTTCCAATGACTACCACTTGTACAGAATTTTCCTAGGGAAAGCAAGGAAAGCATTGCTAACAAGAGGACAGAAACAAAGAATGGCCCATCTCTATCCCCTTCTTCTCTCTTTCCTCACCAACGGAGTGGATAAGACAAGCACATACAGCCAACTGCAGCTCTGGGTGGAGGATGACAAATGCTGAGGCAGAAGAAAGAAACCACAAAGTATAAAGCAAGACACAGAACACATGGAAACAAAAGAAAAAAGCACAAAAACAAAGGCAAAGCAAACCCCAAACCAAAACCAAACAAAAAAAAAAAAAACCCCAACACAACACTAGCACTGCAGACACTAGAAGTTTTAATACACTTTTTTCTTCTTGATCATGTCCATGGAGAATCTTATTACTATATTATTGAGTATTAGTTTTTAGGAGCCTTTAAAGTCAGTCAAGTGTCCCATATTGGAAATTCTGATTGAGGAAATCTATCAAAACACATAGCTGTTTACAAATACACAGGTGTATTTTCAACAGCATAGAAGTTTTTAAAGTGTTGATAACAATAACAAAAAATGTTTAGAGCAAAACCTAGTTTCATCATGGACTTTCCCCAATCCCAAACTTTGTACTTGTCATGGATTGATACACTTTACAAGAATTCTCATTGAAAGTCAATCCTACAATTTAAAACATGTCTAAATTTCCACCAGGAATTATTCAAATGTGATATAGAAAAAAAATCATAGCAGAGTATCTCAGAAACAGGATTTAAATAACGTTTTCAGTTGAAAAAAAAGAGTTTAATTATTTGAACACATTTATCCTACTTTCCTACAATTTAATTGTCTTCAGTCTAAAAAGAAGTTAAAAATTTCTGGTCCTAGTTAGATACTTACCATGATACCACCATTTTGTTTTCTTTGGATTCTTGTTACATGTTCTTACATAAAATGAGTTATCTGGAGGTCGCCTCTGCAACAGAAGAAAAGACCTACAAATAATCAAACAATCCTCACATTGTAATACATGCGCTATTTAATAAGATTATGGAAGATTACCATGTGAATGCAGTGAAAATGAGGTAACAGGCAGGACTAGACCTTTTTGGTGAAGAAAAATCACTCAAAGATACAGGTAACAAATTCTTACTTGAGATACTCCAAGAAAATAAAATAGTAAAAAATATCATAGAGTTTGGTGATAAGTAGGGGAGAAAAAAAAAGAAAAAATAAACAAACAAACAAAAGAAACTAACAAGAAACAGCTGTTGTTCAAAAAAAACCCCAAAATTAAATTCCTTTGCAGCTTGGAATCTAATTCTGATGCATTACATCCAATTCCCATTCTAAGGCTCAGCTTAGAGTGGGTGAAAAAATGAATTTCAGTATCTGTAGCTGATCATTATTACATATTCTTCGGTTTTCTTCATAAGTGCCATCATTTACAAAACACATAGGGTACAATACAATACAAAGCCATTTTGGGGTGGTTTTTTGACTACATATATGACTAGGACTGATTGGAATGCAAAATAAAAAGGCATGCTTGGATAGCACATATGGACAAGCTCTGACCACATCTAACTTCCACAGACAGCCCTCTGCGAAAGAAACGGTCAAAAGTGAAAGGGCAATCTCTTTACTAAAAGGTCTCTAAGGTATTAGTGCCAAAAAATCAGCTTAGCACCATTTATTTCCCTGAAATGACAATTATCAAGTTCACTGAAATAGTACAGATGCAAAGTTAGAAACATCTGCACTAAAGACGTTTCACTAGTCATTCCACACTCCTTTTAGAGGAAGGATAATTTTGCAAAGAATTGTCCTAAAGCATGATTGAACTTCACAGTTAGTACAACTGGAAGGGTTCCATCCACTGCTCTTTTCCAGTAATGATATATAAGCAGGTTACCATGAAAACAGTGGCAAAGTACTTACTGCACTATTTATATTGCAGTTCTAGCTTAGTAGTTTCTCAATAGTAGAAATGTAGATACAGTAGTTTTGCCTATTTCGGAATTTGAGAAATGAAAATTTTACTTTGTAAAGTAGAAAATTACTAACTTTTACGTAGTCTACTTCAACAGTGCTAAAAAAGCCCATACCTTTTCTTTGCAGCTGGAAAGCATGCTAATAATGCTAAGACAAACAGATTGCACTGAGAGGGCTGGAGACCAGTCTTCCGTTAGAATGGATAAACAGATATGACCATTGCTATAAACATGAGGATGAACAGGGATATTGTCTCCAGTAAACATGACCTAAAAAAAAGAACAAAAATAACTAATTTATAGTCCCTATTTTATATAAAACTGTATTGGTTTGGGGAAACAATATAATCTTATTTAAGAAGCAGGTCTGCCATTTTCACTTATAGTAAGTAAGACTTCACGTTGGGTTAATTCAATTTTGGAAACTATTAAGTGAAATGTAAAATAATCAATGGAAGCCTAAATAGCTAGTGAAGATGGAGTTAAATAAATGGTTAAATACAGGGGACTTTCTATTAATATTTATACAGTATAAAAAAATGCAAAGGTAACAATGTAAAGACTGCAAAACCTCACAGCCTCAGTCTTCCACATCCCAAGGAATACAGCTGTCTAGCCAAGCCACTGGATTTTAATGACTTTATAAGCCACAATGTTATACCCCAAGAAGCACAACAAGATTCACAAATGAGTATTTCTATAAACTTGGACATAACAGAAATAAAATTCTGGACAACCCATCCAGGTTCCAGCATGAAGAATAAAATTAAAATTCTTCAATCTTTTTGACTATAAATAAAGGACTTGTGAAACCAAAGTATACCAAAGTTTACCAAATAGGAAGTATTTTTAAAACATTATTTCAAATAGAAAAAATTTTATTTGACATGGAGAATATGGAAGAAAAGCACTTAGAACCGGAACTCCTCTCTATTAAAAGATACTACCACAATCAAAAAAGGCTAGAAAAGCAATTTTGACAACTCCTGCTCTTACATCAAATTTTTGTCAAAACATATCATTGGTTCAGGATGAACAGAAAGAGAGTAAAAGTGAAATCTTCATATTGGTATTATACTCCTGAACTCCTTTTGCAACTCCTTTTATGCAACAAAATCATAAGTCTCTGCCACTCATAGCTATAATACCCAGCAGTTTCTTAAGTGTTTCTTAAGCTATATAGGTATGCATAAAAATATGTAAACATGTACACACACACCCACCTCCTCACTGACGACAAGCAACACCTTCATCACATAGGAAACTGAAATTAGAGAGCTTAATTTATCTGCAAAATGGCAGACAGGTCTCTAAGGCATAAGAGAAACTGGATGCAGAAAGATCTTCCAGAGGTCTTTAAACTGGTATTTCTTAAGCATTGAAGGGCTTACCTTCATAATCCTGTAATGTATTTCACTTGTAACTAATATCCTGGTTTTTTACATGACAACCTGAACTAGGCAGACTAGGTAAGTAAAAGAATGCACTCTATGACAGACAACATATATTTAAAGGCAGAAAACATCCAAGTGATTAAAGCAGCACAAGTGAAAATTGTCAATTCACAGTAACTAGATTTGCAGGAGGTAATTATGACCAAGAAATTGTAGTGCAGAATGACCCTACTGCACAGCCATGTTTGAAAAATTGAAATTCTATCCATTTAAAACAATCCAGTATCCCGTACTTAAATTTTTAATTGTTTTCTGTGATAAAATTCAGTGTAGATGTATGGATCTAATTTGCTGCTTAACAATAAATTGCACAGAGCCACACACACAGGTCGGGTAATGAAGACAAACAACCTGGAACCAAATTAAACTGGTGATCTCTTGTGAATCACCTATAATTAGTACGTTGCAAACCTGATGAGGTGCAGAAGTACAAGTAGCCAGTTTTTTCTGTAAAAGACTGAAAGTCAGCATCCTAGTGTTTATTATGGTACCTAAAAATATGTTAATTTTTATGGCTTAAGTGTTTCTCACAGCTCCATGATTCAGTTTTAAGACCAACGAGAGAAGTTGCAGAGATAATTTCTAGAACTCTGAGCTGAAACAGGACAAGAACTAAGACACTCTTGCTTTTCTATTTCCCTTTTCAGCAAAGCAGGGATGATAATTGGCCACTACTCTTATCAGCCATATTTCGAAGCATTTCCCTCAGGTAATGGAGGAATGGAAGTACACGGCACATTCTGCAGTCTCCAAGTTCTGCTGTTCCTTCAGGTCTCTAGGTTGTCCTAAAAGCAACACAGTATCACATACCTCCGTTATAACACTATTTGCAGGTCTCTCAAGCACATCATGTATCTACACGATCCCTATCAGAAGCATAGTACTTCTTCAGCTGCATTAACAACGGCAGCACAGAAGATGCAAGAGTCTTAAAAATCAACCAGAAAAAAATATGTTGAAAGGAAGAAGGGATGAAGCAGCAGTTTATTGTTTACTTGGCTCCTGCATCACAGTAAAGGGGATCTTCCTGCTTTACCCTGTATTTCATGACATGAATATCAACATCAAAGAAGCCCCCAGGTTACACTAATTTCATCTGTTCAAGCAGACATCAGAGTCCTATACTTCACTGCAGAATCATTTGTAAAGAAAAGGCACCTGCACAATGTGTTCAATACAAATTAAAGTAAGCAAAGCTGGCATTAGGCTGTGAGGATAATACAATACTCAGCACAAGTCATACAGCTGTAACCTGAAGGTAGCAGGAAGAGAGAAAGAAGGCAGCAGTTACCTGAGGCGAATCAAAAGGATACCGACTACTAAACTTAAATAAAAGCTGAAATTTTTCCCCTTCATAGAGTGTTCCTGGAGCACCTTCCATGTCTACAATCCACCTAAGGAATAGGGGAAAAAGCAGTTAGCATTGTGGACTGACAAATTAATACTTGTACTTCCTGGAGCACTGGACTAATCAAACCAAGTATCAATCACAGCCAGACCATCTAACTTCTCTTCTAACACTGCAACAATCACAAAGGTGAGCAATACATCAAGCCTGTATTTAAAAGAAACAAGCTTGGTGTTTTGCATACAGGCACTGACGCACTGATGCAAACTGTAAATGTAATTATGACTTGAACTATACATAGACCTGTCAGTTCCCAAGAAATGGCTGCTAATGTGAGACAACAAAGCTGAAAAAAAACTCCTGCTTGAAAACTTAAAAGGTTTGGAAAGAAACAAACTAGTACACATTCTCTTTTGGCTTGTTTTACTTCTCTGTCAAGGAAAATTCAATACAGTTTATTAAAATAAAATCTGTAACCAAGGGGAAAGGGCAAAGCTCATCTTGTATTTGTGAAAAACTCAGAAATTAAATGGTATCTTGCAGGTAATGGAACCAAAAATGGAAAAGTTAATAGTATAAAAATTAAAAGGTCCTGGCAAATTAAAACAAAATACAAAACCAGAGTAATTTGAATCTGTAATGAAGATAACAACTCAACATACCAGTATTCTTTTTCCTATGCTGCTTCTCCTTCCACCATAATACCAGTAAAGTAACTGATGGGAGTCAGTTGGAGTTGCTGGGGAAGAGGGTGGTGATGTTGCATGGGGGAGTTTTATTGTTGTTGGGTTTCCATTGTGGCCTTTCTAGTACAGCTAAAACCAGATGCTTTGCATATTGTTTGACACATACAGCAACATTCTGCTATTAAAATTCCACAGTTTTACAGTTCTGTTGACCACTTAATACCACCCTTTGCAACATCAAGTTCCCATTTTTGGTTTTTTACCTTTGATTGAGTTTTACAGAGCTAAGCAACACAATAAGGTAAAGAGACTACAAAAATACTCAGATACGGTTTACATCAACTCAAGGAAGGCAGCTGAGATTTTGCAGAACAGCAGTGTACTCAGAAAAGTCGACATCTCCAGCTGGCAGCTCTGATGATCCTCCTGTAAGACATACTCTCCCTCTGTATTTAAGCCATGCACATTTTTTATTTTCCCCTCTGTCACTCTTTGGCCTTTTTTTATTTGCTGGTTTTATTATTGCTGCTCTGCTTTGGATTTTGGCATTTTTTGAGAAAAACTGCTAGCTCTCACACCCTTCAAGAGGAATGCATCTTCAACAGTAGCACAGTGGCAATACAGTGAAGGCTGATGAAGTATGTTTCATATTTTAACTTTGTGAAGATGCCTTTGATTTAATCTATCTGCACTCCAGATCACTTATCTCGTCTTATGCCTTCTGCTTTTACATTTATACACACAGTGCAGCAATACTCTTTAGATTTATTGGTTCTTGTGATTCAGAACTTCCACTTTCAAGTTTTTTAAATAGTTTACTTTACTAAGTAGAAGATAACTTTGCCTGGACATTGCTCCTTTTATGGTCAAGGAATCAGTAGAACCCATATTTCCTGTGTGCTTTACAGTTTAGCCTTCTCAAATTTCTAATCCTTGTATATTTAAAATTAAAGATTGCTCAATGTTTTAAATTACCCAGTTACATCATGGGATCCAATTATTTTATTCAACATCTTTAAAACCCAAGCAAGTATGGCTACACAAATTTTTAACACAACCAATTCCAACTGTAACTTGATTAATGAACTCAAAACATGCTACCTGATACCAAAAACCCTCAAAGAGAAAAAAATATCATCTTACTTTTGACAAGAAGCTTCTAAAACAGCAACAGTATCAAAATCTAGCATGACAGTAAATAGCAAGATTTTATGTGCAAGGTATTGAAAGGTATAAAAGTTGTACAGGGCAGAAATTACAATGAGGTGGAAACAGAGATATCCTTTGCAATCTGCTCTAAACTTTGATTTAATACTTTTTTTGTTGAAATAAGTGGATACCATTTACAATATTAGACTGACTCATTTTTGCAGAAAACTAAAAACTGCTATTTCAGTTTTAGTCATATTCATCAGAATTATCACAAAGGCCAGCATAATTTAAAAAGCAGTGAGTGTTTAACTCATGCTATATGTATATAGCAGTCTATATGAGTCTCAGAAAAGCCTCATGTAACATGGTCTGAATGCCACCACCCAAAATGCAGATGTGAAAACATCAAAATTCGGCTCTATGTTTAAGCTGCTCCATTAATCAATAACATAGTCCAGAACTTATAGTCTGAGATCATACTCTCATCAATGTTTACATGTGCTCAATTTTTAACATTTCTCTGAAATGAAACTAAGAAATTTATGAGAAAAAAAAATGTCAACACAGACTGAATCTTTTGAATTTCTGTCAATTAAAAATTAGATTAATACCAAGAACAACCCCTGTCCATTTCAACAGACACAGAATATTTTACCATGTTTCTCTTCCCATTTCACAAATCACCAAGAAAGCCAAGGCAGGGGAAAAAGTGTAAACAAGTGTACCCAGAAAACTTTGCTTTTTAAGAAGTTTTCTTCACTTGCCTTAGAGAAAGAAGGTAATGAAAATTAACAGCTATGACATATATTCTATTCAAATGTCACAGAACTCTAAAACAGCTACTCCATTTTTTCAATAAATCTAGACGAGTTTTGGAGGTTAGTAGCTATGGAAGATAAATAAATTATTTTATTCTAAATATGCAGAAGCTTTTACTAATTGACAGTTTGTTAGACAGTAAAATGCCTAATAAAATTTAGTAAATTCACTACCCTGTTCCTGAAAGTGTCCAACACCATAGGGCAATATGCTTACTAAGGAGAACAATGTCTCATTGCCTAGACTAAAAGCAAAATTCACAATGTTACTTGGAGTAAGTGGTGGAAGTGTGAAGATAACTGCTCATTATTTAGTCTTTTCATCATGATAGCAGAAATAAAATAGTATATATACTTACTGTGTAATTGAATTTTGTACACTCTTTTCATCTAGAGTCATTCCCGGAGGTGGATCATTTTGAAATGCCAATAGTTCTTTTTGTAATCGTTTCTATAAAGAAATTGTATGGAATATTTGAAATACTAAATAAAGTTCAACAGTAAACATGCACACTTAAGTACATTTAATCAATGTTTGAAATGTAAAAGAAGTTTTACTTGACAATTTAAAAACAAGTGAAATTGAAAGGTGAGAAAGAAGGATGACTTCACTCCTAGAAATTCAACTGAAAAGATAAAGACAAAATAAGTTACAAGCTTTAAACTTACTTTTTGGGTAAAATACAGCAGCACTTACATTTGCAACATTGCAAAGGGAAAAGCTGTTGTGCTACAAACTACATGGAGGTATAAATGAATTTGTTGTATAACAAAAATATCTGTAAGAGCTGTACTCCTAGCAGCAAACATTTCATATTTACACAACATCATTAGATTTATAATTAAATCTACAAGACTTTAACAACACAACTCCCTCCTCTAAGTAACCTGAGACATTTCCATTTGGCATCTGTGCAAGCCTTTGCTTAGGTCTAAGTCATCCCAGAGGACAGAACGGAAAACTAAACCAAGACTATTTGGATTGCACAACACAAACTAAAAACTTTACACTAACTGCATCTTAGAACCTACAGAGTCATAGCACTTATTAAAAAGTGTTATGGCAGTAGTTCAGGTAATTCTTGCCTATTTTGACAGAGATAAATCAGTCACTGCAAGAAGGTGTTTCTGTAACAACTACCAGAACAGTTTCTTAAAATCTACTGAGCAAGGGAAATGGAGCCTCTGTGCTGTCATTGGCACTGCTCTCAGAGTCAATTTTCTCCACATAAAGTTACACAATATGTTTTGTCATTTGCAAGCCATCTAGATGATAAAAAGTTCAAGGCTTTCTCATTTCTACAGTCCTTTTTTCCTGCCAACAATTTTATGGTTACCATCTACAAGTTCACTTCAACCTCACTACAAGTCAAAATTATTTTATATTCCTAAGGAATAAAAATATATGGTTTGGGGATTTAGTACCTCATTTCCATTCAATATCAATTTTTTAAAAACACAAGTTTATCACACACTTGTAGCTGTTTTCCAGTGCCTAGTAGAACTTAAAAAAATTCCCAGGGGAAAATAAAGTGTTGATTTGTCAACACAGAAATGATTCAGTATCCCATCAAACATATTTGAAATCAGACTACAATAAATTCAACCACACAACTCACAAAGAAAAGGCCCTTATACACTCACAACAAACATTCTGAAAGTACTGAAATAACTTTCTGTCTCTATCAAGCAGCCCTAAAAACTTCCTTGGGAATCTATATTGAAAATTCCTACCTGGCACTGAGATATAACATAAACAAACTGAAAATCCAATGCTAACATTTTCATAAGCTGTCTACATTGCTCACACATTAAAAAAACATGTTAGAATTCTAGTGTTTACCTTTTCCTTTCTCCTCAGATTAAGAAAACATTAACAGTGTTTCCAACACCACTATTATGAATTAAAATGCAAAGGAGCAAAGTTGCAAAACCATTTTAAAAACCCTTAATTTGAATGGCAGAGATATTTTGAAGTCAATTCCCTTTCTGGCACTTCCCCAGACCACCATCAAACAAGCCTCAAAGGCAATCAACCTGTGTACACTTTATGACGTAGAGAAATATAAGTTCAGAGATAAGAACATTTGACAATGGAAATTCAAACTCCCCTAAAGAGGAGATTTGGAAACATTGGTTACAAAATAGCAAAGAACATACGTATATAAGAACAGCAAATCATTCAGTAGATCCATTTACTCATACATGTAGGCTAACTATACAACTTTGTCTTATAAGAAGGAGCCTAAGACACATTTTAGAATTTAATTAAAATCAGAAACATTAAGCTATCAGTGTCTGGCAGTAATTTGAAGAGACAAAATATTGTCTGTTCTGTATCCTAAAAAAATTTCAAATAACCAACACTTAAAATATTACCTAATTTCAAGTTTGCACCTTTGGCCCTTTCTCCAGCAACCACCTTTTCTGTCTAACACAGACTCAGTCATGCTTTTGTCCATATCACTAGTGCAAAAATATCCTCTCTTTCATAGGTTTTTGGTTCTCACATACTATGTTTATGGTCCTTTCTAAACAAAAAAGCCAGTAGCAAAAAGAAAAACAAATTAAAATATATATTTGAACAACAGTACCACAGAAGTGCTCTATTCCTCTGATCCTAAAACATTTGCTGACACTGGCATGAGGGCCTGTCCATTCAGCATAAATAATACATACAGACAACATGCTACTTCTCATTGATTGCAATTCAAAACAAAATTCACAAAACATCCCAGAGAAATAGCAAGAAAAACTATTTACACTTTGGGTCAAATGTGTCACATCAAACAAATTATACTTTTAAAGAAATTATTATTTTCCAGTTAGCCAATTCAAATATGTATTAACATAAGCCAGCAAAAGAAAGTCAAAGAGGTATAATTCCTCCCGTCCACAAAAAATCCTGGACAACTGGAAAAAACTGATGAGCAGAAGGCCACAGTACTCAACAACAGGATTGTGGGTTTTTTGCCTCAGTCTCCAACAGCAACCTCTCTCCCCACACCACTCAAGTGGATGGACAGCAGGAGGGAACGAAGTCCCTCCCACTTTAAGTAAAGGTCAGGTTCATGACTACTTGAGGAAACTGAATATAAACAAGTCTCTGGGACCCAACAAGCTCCATTCCAGACTCCTGAGAGGAACTGGAAGATTTAGTTGCCAAGCCACTTTCCATATTTGAAAAGTCACAGCAGTCAGGTGAAGTCCCAGCTGACTGGAAAAGGGTAAAAAGGAGGACACTGAGTCCTGTCAGGCTCACCTCTGTGCCTGGGAAGTTAATGAGACACATCCTCCAAGAAGCTGTACTATGACACATGCAGGACAGAGAAGGATTCAGGACAGCCACCACGGCTTCACTGAGGCCAAGTCCTGCCTGACCAACCTAGTGATCTTCTACAATAGAGTCACTCATCAGTGGACAAGGGAAGGGCTACAGATGCCATTTAGCTGGACTTCTGGTAAGACTTTGGCATGGTCCCCTACAAGATCCTTCTCTCTACAGTGGAGAGAAATGGATTTGATGAGTGGACTGTTCAGTGGATAAGGAATTTGTTGGAGAGTCACATCCAATGGGGTTGGAATGAAATGATCTTTACAGTCCCTTCAAATCCAAACCATTCTACAATCAGTTCCATCTGACCTCTATATGCAGCCCTCAGTGGAAATATCAATACAAGAGAAAAAAATCTATGCCATTCCCATATAAAGCTGAAAAGAGCATGTTCAGTAGAAAATGAATGTGTTATCTATTAAGTTACGGAAACTCAATAACCCAGAGAAGCAAGACTAACACTGTCAGTGTTACAATGAAAACAGTTTATAGCAAATAAATTTATCACATTGAAATAAGGGACTCCACAAAAAACCCTGACTATGATTATCTATTAAGCATAGGAAACTCCAGTGCAATTCTGATTAATGGTAAACTCCTAGACACAGCTCCTCACTGGATAGGGAAGGATGAGATTTAGAGGTGAAAAAACATACAACTCTTCTGGATCTGTTCTTGATTCAGGGCAATATCCCAAACAAAACCAAGTTTCAGCAAAAGGCATTATTTCCTTCTGCCTTACAGGAACCTCTCTAACCCTATGTCTGCCTAAAGAACCTGTATTCCATTATGTTACACCTTGATGGATTTTATGTATCTCAGCACTGCTCCCTCCCAAATAAAGAGGCTCTTACCCTAGAATTATTCAAAAGAGCAACAACTGCTATTAGAAATGGCAGAGAACATCTTCATTTTTCTTATCTCCAGCTATACTGACTATCTGGATAATTTGCTTTGATATTAAAGACCAAAAGAAGTATCTTGTAATAAATTCCTGGATTTCTCCAGTCCTCAATTACAGGAAGTCTGAAACTGTTAAACAGTTCAAGTGGAAAAAATGCTTTTAAAGATTTCCTAACTATTAATCTTGCCACTAGAGATAGAAGTAAATTAGTTTATATATGAATATAATTACTTCTATTGAACCAACAGACACATATTTAAGATGTGATTAAGTCCATTATTTGTTGGGTTTTTTTCCGCAGCTGGAATAATAAATAGACTCTATATTTCAAAACACTCCACTATTCCACACCATAGAAGTTAATCTTTCCTAATCTGATGAGCATATCTGGGTATCTTTAACAGGCCTTCACCACACATCTTCAAATATTGGGGTTTTTTTAATCAAACATCAACTCAATTATTTCTGTACAGAATAACAAAGAGCTGCCTATAGACCCTTCCAGAACATGAGAGCACTCCATAGACACTGGAACAAAACTGCAGAGGGCACAAAGTGCCTACTAAAAAAATGTTTTAAGAGAGAGAATAAGTAATATTTAAAAATAATCTCTAAATCAACTTCTCTGGTCAATGCATTCCAGTGTTTCACTACCCATGGTATAAAATGTTTCTTTTGTATCTTACCGAAATACCTCATGTTCCAATTTGTATCTCTTGCCCTTTGGCTTCCCATAGTGACTCTGTTTTCCCTCTATATCTTCCTATTATATTGTTGCAGGCATCAGCAAGATCTCTCATTTGCCTTCTCTTCTTATAGCTGAAGAAACCCAGTCTCTTTGGGGGTCACACAGTTCTGCCCCAGCCATCCTGCCCATCCCAAACTGCTGGATTCAGCCCAAAACCCCAAAGTCTGTCTTGTACTGCAGCTCCCTGAACACAGCACTCCAGATGTGCTCTCAAGTACCAGAGGGAGGAGAAGAATCACCTTCCTCGAGCTGCTGGCTCCATGCTTGCACAGACAGCCTAACCTGCAGCTAGGGATATTCAGAAAACTTGAAGATATTTTCCACAGATATTATGAAGGACTATTTTTTTTTTCTTTCTCTCTTTCTTAAAATAATTGTCTTTTGCTGTGTCTCATTAATACAGAAACTGGATTATCAGGAGACTAATCTAGTTATAAAAAAAAGCTCTTAAAAGAAGCCCTTAAAGACCAGATTGATACAGTTTAATTAGGAAACTGAGTTCCTCATTACCACAGCAATTCAGAAAACATCTAAAGTTTGAATTTAAAAACTTGAAATTAATTTCTCTTCAGTGTTGAATAGTATTTGCTGACCAAAAAGGTTACAAAGGACAATGATTTTCTTACAGCAACATAGCCTAAACACCCACTCTTAGCTTCAAGACTAAAATGTACTTTAAAAAAAGTGACTCTGATATATCAAGCCCATACACAATAGCTACAAAAACACATTGCAACTGCAAGATTCTCAAATCAAGCATTTGAAAAGAAACTTTTCAGCAGTGGAAAAACCTCTCTTATATTTGACAGCCATGAGTGCAGAATTATTGTTTTTGTTTTCACAAACATTCTAGAAAATTAGCAGCAATATACATAGGAGGACAAAATATAACAGATTAACACCTGTCAGACAATTTTAACTCCCATTCGTAGAATCTTATAAAGTTAGGATTTAAAGATACCTCTCCATCTTCCTAACATAAAAGGAAGTTGTGCTAAAAGCCTTTAACATTTTTTCACATCACTTTATCTCTTACCTTTACAACTGGAAGTCTTTTCTTTACAATAAGAGATTTAGGTGGGTTGAATGAATTATGGTCAAATTACTTCTCTTAGGCTTCATGGATGTGAAAGTGTTCTTTTATTTACTTTAAGTTACATCTCACCTTTCCCAATCTCTACTCAAGTAAACACTTCCAAGCCAATGCAGACTGCCCTCAAAATACCCTTTGGCAGGTTCACTCTGTTAACAGAACCAAACACCCTCTCTCAATCAGACACCCAGTCTAAACAACCAGCTACAACTTTGATAACTTGTGGTCTTTATGGTTTCAGAAAAAACAGAGTCCACATGATTGATACCATATTTTTCTTGTGTGCTTATTCAAATGTCACATATGTGGAATCAACATACGTGGAAAATTTTTGTACAGTCAAAATATAGCTACTGCTCCTCCTTCACAACAGCTACGGCCCAATACAAGAAGAAAATCACGTTAATTCAATGTGATTTTTTTCTTAAATACATTTGGCTAATAGTCTTTGCTAATTGTTGATTGTTTGCTATAGGTATCAAAGACTATTTGGTCCAGTGATTTCCAGAAGTCAAATTTTCACATAATAGTAGAAAAACAGAAGTAATATTTATCATCTGGAAACTCACTCAAAAGAATTGTCAAAAAACCAAAGATTCAGTTGCTTAAAGATGTTTAAAAAGCAAATCAACCCACATAGCTAAATTTTAATTACTGACATAATATCCAGTGTCTAAAAGGCATTGAATCTGCCCTTTTTGTTTGGCATGCTTTGTCATCAATTCAAGTATTTGTCACCTATTCTTCGCTTTGCTTTCCTTTCCTATTTACAGGCTCATCCCTTTCGTCATCTTTCTAATGATTTATAAGAACATCTTTTAATGCTTTTCAAACACACCAATTCAAAAGAACTAATCGTGAGTAGAGTTCTCTCTTAAATGCTTATCCTTTTAACAGGAATTACTTAGTTTCACTTTTCTATACAAAGCCTCCTCAACCTTCATGTCACTGAACAGGCCCTCATGGTGCCACATTGACTTTTACTATTATTCTTATTTTTTTCCCATATTGAGACAGCCTGACAGCCTGTCAGACTTCAGTATTTTTGTCTAAAAACCTGTAGCCCTTCAACACTCCAGCTATATTAAGACATGCCTAACTAAAGTCAATACTGCAACTGCTTTCAGCTTCTTCCTTACACCATGAATGAGGAATACTTTTTTAATCACACTGAAGTTGCTTTCAGCCTCTCAACCAGCTCCTTCAAGTCAAAATAGAAGCTAATGCAGCTATTCATGCCTAAAACAACCCTCAAACAGATGTTTTCCATACATTGATATTCTCTTGGGAGCTGTGCTTGTTTTACTGTCCTTTTCACATTACAAGACACTTTCTTCAATGTTTCTGCTAACTCATCAAAAGATTTCATACAGAAGCACCTTCCTCCTTTCTATTAGGAGGGACTGGAAGAAAGCAGGCTGCAGACTTATAGGGGAATACATGAAGGACGCACAGGCAATCTAACTTTGACATTTTCCTTATTTTTGAGAGAGAATCTTATGCTTAAACATTCTTGTAATACAACTTTAAAGTAAACCAGAACGAAAATGTATTAATATGATAAAAATTTTCACAATCTAGAAGGAAACAGAACAGCTGAGTAAGAATATCAGAAACCCGAGACTGCTTAACACCATAGTTCTTCTACTAAAGGAATAATCACATGCAAAATGCAAAGGAGTGACGTAACCAGTAGTTTATAGAAGTATTTTCAAGTGGAAGTCTTTGAAACCAAAATTACTTATTCCTTACTTATACCTATCTCTACAGCACAGGATGAATCAGGGATGAAATCAAAGAACACAGCTTAAGACTGATCCAAGCATCACTTCCAAAAGAAGTTTATTCAAGTACTTGAGACATGACTGACATAGCAATGGTTTGTAGCCTGTTGCTAATTCTGTCAAACAGGATTTGTGCAACTCCTTCAGTGATCCTCCACAGATTTTCTAAAGTATCAAACTCTTAAGACTTCTTACAGCATATGGAAAAAAAGAGTACAAAATCAGCTGGTGCCAGTGGAGTAAAATTCCTGACAGCTCCCCCGACAGCTCACAACTACCTCTACAATTTCTATCCTGATAGACAGCACTCACTGTCTGCCGTGGTTCAAATTAAATGTATGTCCGAAGCCAACAGCTTCTAGCAAAAATACACACTCCTCTTTCTCCAAACTGGCACATATCTCACTTGGTCACCTCTGGAACTGCAGAGGTAACACCTCAAATGCCACAGCTGAATTCCCACTTGAGTTGATTCTCGGTGAATCACATAAAGAAGCAGGCAGGCCCTGCACATAAAAAAGATGCAGCACGTGAAAAGAGAGAGGGGGCAGCAATATAGGACAGGAAGAAATTTACAAGTTTTCAATACTAGTATTTCAAAACCAGCCCTAGAAACAGGTAGTTTGTTCACTGTGTATGACTGAGCTGGATATTATAGCACATAAATGCTTATTAACAGATACAAAATCATTTCACTGGTGTCTGTGTCCCTGTGAGCTATCTCAAGTGTCAATAACCTATATTCCTAAAGCATACACGGAATCATCACCATCACATTGCCCAAAAACAGGGATTTTTTTTTTTCTGATTCTACTATAAACAAGAGACACCCATGGACAGAGAGAACAACAGAGTTTAACCACAGTCCCTCACAATGAAGTAATGCAAAGGTATCTTCTTTACCCACCATGAAAACCTCCCTAGCTCTTGGAGGCATGTGAAAATTACCTTTCTCAATGCCTTTAAAAAGGAGTATCACAATGTCAGTTCTAAGCCCATTGCCAGAACTCTTACAACAGCTTTGCCCCTCCCTTAAAAAAGTGGAGCATGGAGAGTTAAACTTTAACAGAGCTAAGGGCAAACAAAAACATGTACAGTGAAGTTAGAGGGGTCACTACCAAGTACAACTTACGTACATACAGCTGACAGCGTCTAGGCCAAGCAGTAAGCGTTGCTTCAGGTAACATTTTATTCTTCATAACTGGAGCGGGAAAAGTGTACATACAGTGGTATATTGGCTGTTGATTAGCAGTAAAATATTAACACATTAATCCAATCAAGTTTGAATGTATGCCCTTACTCCTGGATTATTATTACCTATTAGTTGAAATTACAAACTTTGAAAACATAAATAATACAAAGAAAATAAAATTGCAATTCTTGAATACTTCACTTTTTGATGTTTGAAGAAATGGAGCACAAAATGTGCAGTGTCTTAAAACAGCAATATCTTAAATGAGTAAACTAAATGATGAGCTATCTTAGTCAAATACCTTACCTACAAACAACCTATTTCAGTGATCTTCCTTTTCATAGAGAATAAAGGAAGAAGGAGCCCAAAGCAGAGTCACAAAAGACATGATATATTAAAGGAAGTGGTAAGAATTTGGTTGAAAATAGCTAGGGGAAAAGCAAAACTATCAGTAGAGCAGAAACACACAAGCAGAGCAAAAAGTGGCAAATGGACAAGCGGATTCCTTTCATTTCTGCTAGAGGAAATGTTTCATTGCCACATCTTATTTTACCATTAAAACAAGATGTGGTGGGCAATTTAACTGAAATGTGGTGGCCATTTCACCTAGACTGGCAGGAACTCAACTAGCCATGTCCAGTAAGGGAGTATCACGATATTATGAAGAAACAAAGATGGAATACAACTCCACAGACTAGGAAGCATGGAGGACCAAAACATCTGCACTTGAATTGTATTACAAACCTTCTATTTCTATGCATTCAAATTCCCTTCTCTTTGTTGTAAGAAACTGTGAATGTAAGAAAGAAGTAATCTTCCAAGGCCAAGCCTTCCTGGACACTGTAAACTCAAATATTAATCTGACTCAAAGATCAAAGAGGAAGAAAACTAACTCATAAATAGTTAGAAGCTAAACAATAATCCCATAGGGGCTCCATTCTTCTATTTTGCTGTATATATATATATATGTATGTGTGTGTGTGTGTGTGTGTGTGTGTGTGTAGAGCTGCTGCACCCTAGGGAGACCTAACACTATTTCTTCTGTAACTACCAAAACTCTCTTCCACATCCACAAATTTAAATGGGCCCAAACTCTGTTAGCACCAAAACACTGACAGTAATATGATAACATCCTGGCAAAGAATTTACATTTTGCTTATGAGCTACAGCCTGTCACCTCCTCCCACATTCAAGTTATGAAATGTTTCACAAAAAACATCCTTGCTGTTTGGAGAAGTTCTTGCACGCAGGAGACAGTCACTGTGCAGAAACAAACAGCAAGCTTGTCGCAAAACAGGAGCTGAAACCAGGCTGCAATGACAGTGTTGTACAACACCGCCATGTTGATTCAAAAGCAAAGCCTGACTGTTAGTATCAGCTCCCAGCCTGAGAGCATATGACCACTAGAACTCTATTTTCAGTATTTCAGTTTCTTCCATTCACATGTTTCTTATTGAAAAGTGCCTCAAATCCAGAATATGAAGTTCTAAACACCAGGTAGATAATTATGCTTTTCAAACTAAACTCGTCTACAGAAGAAAAAATCCAACATATTTTAAACAGTTGAAGTATTCCAGGAACTCACTGCACATTACTCTCTAATTAAAATACCAAAAAGCTGTCAAACAGAAGAGAAACAACATAAAACTAACAATGGTGACATTTAAGAAAAAGTTACCTGCTACACTCCATCTCACTACTTAAGAAATCTAGAGAATGACAGCTCCTACAAATAAAAACCTCTTTATTTCCCAGTCAACCAGTCAACCAGGTCATTCAAGAAAGTCCTTGCAGATTATATCCCATAATTCATGTGAGATCATTTGCTCCAGACTCTCAAACACACAAACCATCCAGATACTTGATTATCACAATCCTGCCTGAATTCTTCCTATCAAAGTTTTTCTAGTAAGCTTTAGTCAAGGCACAGAGGAGGAAAGATCGATAATTGTCTGGATGTGGTCAATTAAAGCGTCAGTAAGATGCATAAGAAAACAGCTCCAGAAAATACTCTGTCCTTATTAAAAAGTAATACTGGGATTTTAGCTCAAAGAATTGTTTTTCAGTTTTATCTATTTTTGGCTGAATAGCAGGTTTTCAATCTATACTGAGAATGCAGAAGCAGATTAGTCTCCTCCTCATTTCTAATAAAACATGTTAACATCTGGCAACTGAGTTCTAATGTTATTTCCTCAGACCAATCCTGACTTCAAGATCTGAACCTCAAGCATTTTGCACACTTCTCTCATTTTAAAGGAACCAAATGGCAATGCATAAACCTTGTTTATTGAAGTTCCTATCATTCATCTTTTGTTCTTCTGAGCATTTAAAAATTTCAAAAATCCAGTTACGGATTGAGGGTGATGGGAGGAAGGATTGTTGATTTCTCAGTTTGATAACAGAATATTATCTTCATATGCTCCAAGATTTTCTAAAATATTTGACTGAAAGGTCAAAGCAACAATCCTCTTTAAAAGAGAATAATACACTTGACTAAACTCACTAAGAGACAAGATCAACCTGAAATCGTAACTACAGTATAATTAAAGACAAATCACAGTAACTACACACACACAAAGGAAACATTCTGTACTTCACAGTCTGAAAAGCTTTTCACCAGATAATCAAATTTTTTACAATGAACCTGTCATTTGAAAGAAAATTAAGTAGAATCCACTATTACAGGATAAGATGAAACTGACAGCGAGTCATCTGCTCTGTAAATGGAGTCTTTAAATGTACCAACGCCCAGCACAAGCCTCACACAGTAATAAAGTCAACCGCAGATAATTTTATCTTTTAAAGAAAAGAGTCTGGCACTACTTGAATTGCTTCAGTTACAAAAATTAATTTAAGAAAATAGTGAAGGTTGGCACAATGAGGTCAACCATATGTTTACCATGGAATTTCTCATCCTTATAAAAACATTCCAATAGCTGGTAACCAAGATAAAAAGCATTTTAGAAAGAAAAAGAGGTAAAATGTTGGAAGTAGCAAATAGCAACAAGATTTAAACACTCATTCAATCCATACCCTAAATATGACAGGGGGAGTTTTTAACTTAAGAAGGGGCAAGGAAACTGAATGGATTTAGGTTTCTTATTACTGGCCACCAATTCCTAATGAAGAAGAAATAAATAAATCAATATGAACAAGTAGCATCAAATTCTATGAAGCATTTTATTACAGCACTTTCAGGGACAATATTTGCTATGCTCTACTAAACTATTATCATCATTTACTGACACATATACAGATTTTCTTCTTGAAGCTGATTAAGCAGTGCTTTTAATTAAGTTGAATAAAAAAAGATTACAAACAACTTTGTATTTGTAATCACCCAAGGAGAAACAATTATTTTTTAGTACTGTGTATGAAAGGATGAATAGCTGGTATCCTCAATGAGATCATTAATTAGCAAAAATGAGGCATCTCACAATTCCTGACTTACCACCACTAACTTCTGTCCTTCCTTTACTAACACATTAATATTGCTTTTAGGAAGGTAAATTATAAGGTTCTCTCCCTTCTTTCCCTGCCATCCCTGACTGATACCTGTTTTTCATACCAGTAATTAAGGTCACCTGAGGAAAAACAAGCAAACAAAAAACTAAACTGCAAAGGCTTGCACAGATTCCAGAACATATTCTTTAACAAAGCAAAGTAAAAAAAAAAAAAACGAACAAACAAACAACCCAAACAACCGCAAAGGCTCGAACAGATTCCAGAATACCTTTTGAAAGCCTTCAACTATCAAAAGCAGGCAGAAGACACGTTACGTGACCTTCATTGATCACGAAATGTTGCCTACTGGCTCTTTTTATTTGAAGCATTTAACCTATTTTTCATTTGCTTTCAGCAAATGAAGTTGTAATAGGTTTCAGTGAATAGATAATACTATTTCTTCCTCCCTTCAAAAGACAAAAACTATATATCCAGCTGACAGTTCTGTCACAGTCCTTCCCTACTTCAAAGCCATGCAAGACACACAAAATTTCTGCTCCAAGTACTTTCGTCATCCTCTTCCCCTCTGCCCTAGTGGAAATTTTAGCCTGTAATCTGCTTGAATGCTCATCTCTCAGTTGTAAACCAAGGCTGTGTGAGAGACACGATCTAATGATCTGAAGGCATTTACGCTGGTTGCACAGAGCCATAACTGGGTAAATTCATTGGCACTTGTGCCTTCTCTCTTTCACATGAACAGGGGTAATTTAATCTCAGTCTCTGGGTGTAGTCACCAGTATGGCCTAGACCTGTACAATACATCGTGAAGATCCTTTAGTCTAAAACTCTTCACTTGGTAGAACTGGAGCAAACAACTAGAGAAAACACTTGATCACTGAGTTTCACACATTGTTTGAGCTAAGCTGCTTTAGCTTATTAATGACAAACCCACAGAGCCTTCCAAGGGAGCAGCTTAACAAGACAACATTCCCTGGCTTTTGCAAATGTATTGTGTTATATTTTTCTCTTCTCAGAACTTGAATAGCTAGGCCTAAACACAAGCATAAGATACTATAAAACTCAGAGCAAAAAATAATTGTAATCAACCAGAATTACTTTTCTTTACAACAAACACCTGTCTACTTTATTTTCCTGATTGAAATCATACACATATTCACGAGTGTTCAACATGACAGGTTGAAAGCATCCATGGATTTTCACATTTTAGCTGTATAGTTGGTCTATTTGTAAGGAAGAGCTGCTGATAGTACTCAGGGGACACTTGTTTCAATAACCTTTTCCATTACAGCTTTCTTTCTCTGAAGTGAATTCTTCCATCCTAGCTCAAAAATTCTGCAGCTGCTGCACAACAAAGTATTTCCCAAAATTCTATTTATACAGGCAGATAGAAAAACAAGCAAATGTGACTCCTTAGGGCCAAAAGCCATAACTTCTATTTTATTTATCTTTACTGAATGAAGACTATAAATTTTAAACTTCAGTTGATATTCAAGACAAAATTTTATTAATAAACTCCCAAGATTAAATTAACTCATCTTGGTAAAATTAAAAAATTAAAATTTTAAAATTAAAATTTATCTTACTTTACTCTAACATGGTTATATACCAAAGCTAATAAAGCACACATCAGTACAGACTGATTACAAAAAGTTATGTAAAGGACTGACAATCTCTTAGTGGACAGAGGAAATTATTTTTACTGTCTACTCATTCCAGTTTCAATTATGGTACTCACATTTCTCAGTTTAAATAATTACTGAAATTTTTATCTTCAACAGCATTTCACCAACTGAACCACTAAATACTTTATTAACTACCAATAATTTTACTCTGTTTATATCTCAGAATTTATTATATAGCTACAGTACCCACTAATTTGTTTTTCTTTTTTGAAACAACACAAATAGCATCCCGTACTATGACATTTAACACTACAGAACCAATGTGCATAACCATCCAAGTTCCAATTCACTGAAAGCTTTCCTCACTTAAGGCTGGGGCTTTGGCTTTTTTTGGAACACACCATAAAAATAGTTTAATACTTTTTTCTGGACAAAGCTTTTAAATAAGAACAAATTATTGCCAAATCATTAAATAAAAACAGTGTCAGTGTTGAGCAAAGATTGTGCAATAAGAAATTGTTCTGAGAACAGCTGGAAACACAGAACTTCCACTAACACTAGAAGCACAGGTAAGGAATAGAAGGAAGTGTAACCAAGAGTGTATGTGTTTTTTCTGGAGATTTCAGTGGCCTGTAAATATTTTCCTCAACCCCCACCCCACTGACTGAAAATATTGGGGTGAAACTTGCAAGAAGTTTTCATATTGTTACTAGCTTGCATTCTGTGATACAAGTTCAAACTGGCCATGAATTCTGCATTGTCACCTCACACAGTTATTTTATTAAACAGCTGCTTAGACACACCTTTTAAAAAAATTCTATTGGTGGAACAAGATTTTTCAAGTAGCACTTTATTTTCTTGTGTGCATGTAATCTGATGGTAGCCCAGCACAGCAGTTTTCGAGGCATGACACAGAAGCACAGTGAAAGCCAACGTCCTACACTCTTTACTGAAGTTGTTTGCGTCATTCATTACATCACCTCTGCATTCAATCCGATGTAAATACCTACAAGTACAAAACTTATGCGCCTAACTTTACAGAATATATGAGAAGTTATTCTGGTGATAAAAAAACCTAAAACCATCCCTCTAAATATTCTCACAGTTTCATAAACAAATCCAGGGTTTGTAGTATTTAAACTAAAGGGAAGTGAAAGGTAAATCATGGCAATTAAGATGTCAGTATTATTAATAAAGTCAAATCTTCCAAGTTTATGATGCAAATAGTTAATATCTGGACATTGAGGGAAAGGCTTTAATAATTTAACACTTGGTACAGCAATGATGTATTTTCTGTGCATTTTTAACTGAACTTCCTTACACTATTTTTACCTGCTCTTCCATTCATAAGGCAAGTCCTGTGTTTCCAGCTGTTCTGAGAACAACTGTTTACTATTTCTCCAGCATTTGCCTTTAAAGGCTTCAGATTACTAAAGATGCTATATCAGAATTTTCTAAAGCAAATCCATTCTTTTCCCTTGTTCTACATTACTTGTACCTTTTCAGAATATTTATGTGTTTTTATCCAGGAGAACATTGCACAAGCTTGGGCTTTTTCTGGGAAAATTCTTGAAAATAAGTGCTCTTTCCTTTAAAGGCTTGTCTGGGGTATGTTAGCTTTTTTAAAGAAAAAATATGATTTGCAAAGAAGTTATGCAAACCAGATTTAAACCAGTCCAGCAATGGCTAATTAGCAACAACACTGAGGTTAGAAAACAAAACACAAGATCTCATAAGCATTGGTTTCTATTATCACAGAAAAAAAGGGTTACAGAAAACTCCCATTAAAGACTGTCCACACAGACAAAAATCACTGTACTTTTAATGATACACACAAAGGCTCAAAGTCACAATTTACTGTGCATCCACTGAACTGCAGTAACTGTTCAGGTCGATGCTCAGAGCCATTAGCAAAAAGAGGCAATTTGTTACAAGTTTCAAAACTTCACTGTAGACTAAGAACAAGCTAATCAGATAACTCTTGTAACTGAATCTGAGACTTCTCAGTGGATCTGTAAAAATAAAATGTATTTAACCTGGGGCATCAGACACTGTTGTATGAAATTAGAGCAGTTTAAGAAGTAACTAGAACTTACTCTGTGCACCAACGTACCATTTTTATCAATAAAATCCATAATATTGTCACAATGGTACAGTGTCAGACCACTGGTACAGTCTGAGATGGCAATGAGTTACATAAAGATTTCAGATAAACACCGTGTGTTTAAAAACACTATATTTAATCAGAAAAAGGACATCTCTTTGTTGTCAGGCAACTTAGAAGATAGTAATAATTATAATAAATTAGTCTGAACCAAAAAGAAACCACTTAAAATTATAGATATCAGTTTCCTTTGTAAAAGGAAAAAGATTGTTTCACATTGAGCATTTAAATGTTAATTTATAGAACTCAGTCTTAAAATCTTGCTCACCTGGGAGCATGTCCATGATAAACTTACTAGTTCACTTACTAAATTTTCATTTATGCTTCCTGTTTACAACTCCTTTCTAACATGCTAAACAACATTATTAAATTAGTAGTTAACTAAACATAGGAAAGAGTAATTAGAGCATCATGCAATTAGCCACATATAGACAAAAAACCTCCATAAATGTCCTTGAATCTCTTATCAAAAGACAACAGAACATCACGTAAGAAAACAAAAAGGGTCATCTTACAGCTGGTATTTCTAAAATGAAAGCAATTACAACATCAGGCTTAACATGGCTGTAATTTCAGGAAGCGAGTATTACCCTGCACACATCTGACATTTAGGCAACATTTGTCATTCATGTATCCTCAACAACCTCATTTAATATGTAACCATTTTTCCCCTTTACAGAAGGAGCAACAGGAATTAGGGTGAGGCACGCTGTAGAAGGTCATTTACTAGACCAGAGACAGCAACACAGCAAAGCTTTACAAGTCCTTTTACAAAGTGGCTCTTTCCTGGTTCACAGCTGCTATTTCCCTACTTTTCACAGTTTTATAAAAGACACTTCTTAATAAACTACGGCCTCTATTTTGCAGTTGAGCTTGTAAAAGTCTGCCTATTAGAAGAAGAGCATTGCAAAAACGCATTTGCCAGATAGAGCTAATCAAACCAAGGCACATCAGACTACCTGCCTAAGCTACTGCTAAAAGAACATTCTGTACAGTATGTTCAATTTCTTGATCTCGTTTCATTTCAGTAACTCTGAAAGACACACTATGGAATGGGGGAGGGGAGGGGGAGTTATGCTTCTAAACTTCAGGAGAATAATTTTTATCCCAGACAGTTCAATTTAACATTTTAACTCTTTTTGGCTGAACTAAATCCAGGCTATTAGGAAAATTAAATAAATTCCACTCATTTTGTACATTCTATTACTAGTGACAAAAAAATGTACCTATACTGGACCAAAATGAGAGGAAAGGAGATCTAGATGATCCAAATATAAAAACAAAATGGAAAACTATGAATATCCAAGGAAAAGTAGAGAAGGTACTGATTAAATAAGAAGAGACGGGGGCCACTGCCATAAAACCTAGAGATCTTTTTTCCTGCCCCAGTCGTAATAAAGCACCACCCACTCAGAGCAGCACACAGTGAAAGTGATCCATTCTACCAGAGCAATTCTGCAGCCCCTATTTAAGAACCCCTTCGGAGACGGTATGAATGAATAATTCAGCTGGAAATACCTGTCAGGCAGCAGGATGTTCCATCCTACTGTACCTACAGCAATACCATCCGGCCGAGAAAGCCAGACGTTACCTGTCCACAGAGCTGACATCGCACCGCAACCTCATTTTACGGACAGAAAGAGAACCCCACGGGCAACACGCGGCTTGGAGCAGGACATGCCTGTCCCAGTCCCCCTTGTGCGGGGGAATCACAGCGCCGGAACGCCAGGAACACGGAGCTGTTGGTCACGGTCCCCACGATGCCACGGGGAGGGTCCCGCTGCCCGCCCACCCCGCACGGTGTGACACACACGGCCACGGCCCCCCCAGGTCCCGGGGGCAGGGATCCCTTCGCCCTTCCCTCGCCTGCCCAGGAAGCGGCGGCACCGCTGCCAGACGCCTCCCTGAGGAGCCTCTTCCCCCGCGCCCGCCCCGCCCGCCGCCGTCCGGGTCCCAGCCTCGCCCCTCACACCTCGGCGCGTCTCACCTCCATCCCGGCCCTTCCCTGCCGCCACCTGCCCTCCCCGGCCCCGCCGCCCGAGACCTCGACGCCCTCAACTTCTGCCCGGGCGGTTCCTCCCTCCGCGCCGCTCTTCGCGCCACGCACGCGCCTGGAGAAACGGCTGCTCCCAGCTCCCCTCACCGCCGCCGCCGCCCGGCCCCAGCGCTGCCCCCGGGCTCCGCCGCAGACGCCTCACCTGCATCGACGCCATGATGGATCCGCCTCCTCCCCCTCCCCTCTGCGCCGCCGCCGGGGCGGCCCCGCCCCGCGCGCTCCCCGGTCACGTGCCCGTGCCCGCCCGTTGAGAGGCTGCGCGTGCGCGGGGCGAGGGCCGTGCGGGCGGGCCCGAGGAGCGCGGGCGGTGCGGGCGGGCGGTGTTTGTGTGTGGGCTGTCGCCCCCGCGGCCAGGGAGGCTCCCCCGGTATTGCCCGTACCCTGCTCGCCCTGCGGGCGGGGCGGGAGCGGCGCGGTGTCCATCACCGCCGCCCGGGATGGGGTCATCCCCAGCCGGCTTCTGTTTGTGAAGGTTTTTGGAGCTGAGTGTTTAAGTGACTCAGTTAATGCGGACTGCGCCCCTCCGGTTTGTGGGTTTCTCTGGGCTCTCCTCACGCCTGGTGTGCCCTGGTGGGAGAGCCATACAATCATAGAACCACAGAATGTTAAGGAGAGGGAAGGGACTTTGAAGATCATCCAGATCCGACACCCCCGCCACGGTCAGGGACACCTCCCACCAAACCAGGCTGCCCAGAGCCCCTTCCAACCTGGCTTCGAACACTGCCAGGGATGGGGCATCCACAAACCTCCTCCTCCAGTGCCTCACCACCCTCACTGTAAAGAATTTCTTCCTGATATCTAACTCAAATCCCTCTTATTTCAGTGTGTCCCATTACTCCATGCGCTGTCAGTAGTTCCCGCCGCAGGTCGGCCCGGGCCGGGCGGGCCCAGGCCCGCGGGGTGCGCGGCTCTCCCGGTGAGCGGCTCCTGCTGTGCACCCTGTCCTTCTCCTTCTCTCACCCTGTCCCTGGGAGGTGCTCGGCCACCGGTCATCTGATTTTCCTGCACTGGTGTCTGCTGGTGTACGAGTCCAAATGAACGTGGGTGTATTTTTAAGTCTGAGTGTTTCTGGATTCTACGGTTTCCTTTCCTCGACTGGAATAATCCCTGTCCTTTGCACCAGATGATTTTGCCATATCTGTGTAGGTGAAAATAAACAGGCAGCACTCAGCAGAGTGACTGTGTGCAGTCAATAAATTAAACAACTTGCGGAAACACGCTTCATAAAGCTGTTATTTCTGCTGTAGTATTTCAGACTTAACGGATCCTCAAGACAAATCTACAAAATGTTTATCCAAAGACAACCTATAAAATTTATAATCCCAGTGGTTATGTAAAACTAAGGATTTAACACAGAAACTGATTTTATAGGTCATTATAATCCCCATCTTCCCACAGCTTATGCTGCACATTCCAAAACCACTGAAGACTCTTCCTCTGTCCCTTCACCCCTCTCCTTTCTGATGATGATAAAAAATCCTTGTGTCACCTCTGCTCCGGTGGTAGCCCTGATTTTTTCTTTAGAGATGGCCTTATAAGCAAAAATTAAATTATTGAAAAATCGTTTGCAGTTTGTATTACCTTTGAAATCTTCTTTAATGTTAGATGTCTAGAAGGGTTCTGCACCCAAAATCCTGTCTACCTTGTTCAACCATATTATTGAGTGTGATGCAAGTACTATTTTTATGTACAAGTTTCACCTTCTGGTATGTTTTTAATATCCTTAACTTTGAAAACTGTTAACTGGAGGAAAAACAAAACCTCAGCACAACATAGCATCAGTTTCCAACTTTTATCCAGCATCAACACTGTCATTGATGTTAAAGCAAGCATACAAACTTTGGGCTTTGCTTAAAAGGCAGAACCCTTTAAGCAGAAGAAAGCAGCAGTATCCTTGCCTTGTGAGGTAGCTGCAGAAGTGAACAAGCCCCTTGGCTTTGCAGGAATTTGCTGAAGACAGAATCAATATTTGTTGATTTTTGTGTAGGAAAGGAAATTAGCCTGCCAAAAGTAAGGATGGGAAAAGTATCATCATGTAAGTTGCATCCTATACATTTGTCTTGTAAATTCAATTCTCATTCACAAACTATGGGCTCCTGATGCCATGCCATGCCATTTCTCAACCATGTTTTCCCTGGAAATCATTATTTATTACTAAAAGAGTTTTGCAAGACCATTTAGGTTGCAGAGGATTTGTTGCATTAAGCAGATGCATAGAGCTGGTAAAGGTTTCTCTTTCCTGCAGTTCTTCAGAAAGAACTTAGGCTGTTACAGCACTAAGTGGAACATTTCTGTTTTACTAGTTGTCGTTGTTTTGCATGATCCAAACATATGTTTATCCTAAAATACATCTCTTAATGCCATATGCCACAAAGACAGCAAGAACATCAAGTTTAAGCAATGGACATGTGTTCAGTTATAAACATAGACATATTGACTATCTGTGTTGATGTAATCACAGTGAGATACAACTGATTTCAAACCATTACACTCAGTTTCTTAAGCCTCTTCCAGAAAACCCTGTTGAAGGTCAGAAGATATAAAGCAGCATAAGCTTGTGAATGCCAGAACACTTCACAGACTGCAAGCTGGTTTTGCATGGAAAGATCAGCTTTATGGTCTTAGGCAAATTGTATTCAGTACAAATATGATTTCTACTCTGTAATAAAGGAAAATTATCTCTGGATGGATGAAAAGGCACTTTTGCACAAAAAAAATCATAGCTTTTAACTGCCCTTATGCTCAGTAAGTCTTTTTTATCTATCACACAGAGCTTTTTGATATTAAAAACAAGTTACCTACTATGTTTTTTAACTGAAGTATTGTTTACTGACATAACTTCATCCATGCTGCAAATCCTACTCCTGAGGATAGTAGGCATGAAAAGGAAGGAACAGTTTGCCCTGCATATAAATAGAGCATGACTTAATTACTACCTACTCAATCTTAACTGGGTATGTAAGTAATTAAAGCATTACGCTACAGCTGAAACTCATGGGCAGAATCCCCCATCCCTGAATACACTTTGAGTTTATTCTTACAGGACTACCAAAGGTGTCTTTTGTCACTGTTGTCACATCTTGGTTTTTTAAAGTGTCATGCAATGCCTAATATATATGTGAAACATTTTTTTTAGTTCCTTGTCATCATGGGAATAGGGGAATCTGGAGAATTATCCCTGTATTTTATTGGGTTTTTCCCCTTTCCTCTTTTCTTGGTAACCTGGCTTGCAGAGATGTTTTTGTACAGTGGATAATGCTATAGGGATTAGGGAATCAGTCCCATAAGCACAGTAAGAAAACAAACACTATTATCAGACTCCTAGAAAGAATATATGAATATCAGTATCTTTTTAAGTTATCCAGTAATCCCACTAAGGAAAGGTCCTAATTCCCAGAGAGGGTAGATTTCACTAGGAGTAAGTTATTGTATTTGGTTTTCATTTCAGTTTTGATCTTTACCTATGCAAAACATAGAAGAAAATACTTCTGCAGTTAACCCTTCCTAATCTGTTGCAGGTATAGAGATGGATGACACAATAAAATGACTGCTTAAAATGACTGCTTTAGTATTTAGCTAACACAGTTTGATCTTTCACCAGTCAATCTAAGTTTTGCCAGAGATTTCAAGGATCAGAGTCCTGGGTCCCAAATATTCAAAGCTTATGGGTTAAGATTTAATTTAATCTGTTATCTTCATTATTTCAGAGGCTATCTTACACTGATCTGATCAAATACATGATTATGACTCACATATTGAAAACATATGGAGCAAATAATGAAATTGTACCTGCTACTTAAAGTTTTTTTGGTAAATATTCTTGAAGTTGACATAAAAATCCACTTTTCTTCAGAGTTTGCATAACTTTAACAGGAAATATGCAACTAATGTTCAAACTGCATTTATTAGATATTTTCTGATATACCAAGACAGTTTCACAAAGGTAAAATATAATTCTTGATTAGGGTCCCTATGATTTTACGTTCTATTCCCATATTGTCCATAATGTTTTCAAATGTCACCAAACAATTTTTCCTCTGTTCTCACCCTTTTTTTTTTTTTTGGTATCATTTTTCTACACACTGAACTGTCACTACGTGCTCCTTTATGATTCCTGGTGCTAAAATGACACGAGACCTCAATTTCTTTTGCCTGTGTCTGCTGTACTTTTTAGCTTTTCATCTTGTCTCCTTACACAGAAGTCAACTGTACATTCATATTAACTCCCCTCATTACTGGACTGGCATCACACCTGTAATCTGCAGTGCCAGGAGACTGCATCTCCTGAGCATGGAGGACTCCCTGCCCCTCAGAGGAATTGTGCCAACTCCTTCTTCCACTCCTACCTGCCAATTTAGGAAGGACACTGAGTTTTAAAGCTTTGTGGAATGAAGATCATCTTATAAACAAGCTTGGTGCACCTGCAGAAACCATCAACTAAAGATGCAGAGTCAAACAAATACAATATTATATCAAGAATGTAAAAGTAATAAATTGCACAATAGCTAAAAATTAAAATAGCCTATTAAAACTAAATTAAAATTGCAAGATAACTGTTGAGATTTTATTGTTGATTTATTCCTTAGTGATTATGTAGGGTTTTAGTGTATTTTTAGTGTATTTAATTTTCATCTTAGTTCTTAATAGTAACTGGCAAAATGTCATTTCCATCCCAGGACTTTCAAAGGGATGAAAAGATGCTAAAGAAAAGTCTCACCTTATTCCTAATCTGCTACAAGGGTACTTCCTGCAGGAGAGGGTAATCTTATCCTCAGATGATGATGACATATGCCTCCATTTCTTCTCTTGTTTAGGATTTGACCATTTTGAAGCCACTGGGTGATCTGGGGCTTTCATCTTATCCACAGGAAGACTAAACTACCAATGTAATTTCCATCAGATCAGAAAAGAATTTTCTGATATTTCTAATATTTCATATGATGTGGAGATACAGTTATAATTACAGTTGTAATTACTGCAGTGCAAGAAGCAGGACATGGGGCTAGGGAAAGAGGTGGAATTGTCTGCTTTAGTAATATGCAGAATCACAGAATTGGGTCAGGTTGGAAAGGACCATGGTGGGTCACCTGGTCCAACCTCCCTGCTGAAGCAGGGGCATCCCAGAGCACAATGCTCAGGGTTACATCCAGGAGGTTCTTGAATATCCTCCCCAGGGAGGGAGGCTCCACAACCTCTCCAGGCAGCCTGTTCCAATGCACAGTCACCTACACAGTAAAGAAGTTCTTCCTCATATTCAGGTGGAACTTCCTGTGCATCAGTTTCTGCCCATTGCCTCTTGTCCTACTGTTTGCACCATGTGCTGTAATTACCAATTTGTAGTAATTGTCAAGCCATGTTTTTAGGCAGCAGGAGTCCTCTAACTCTTTTAAACGCTATAAAGATAGACACTAATAAAGACAAAAGCTGTAAAAATTTAATGAGGACTGGGTAGGACCTATACTCAATTAAGTAGATGAATGCATTTAAAAGTGTAATGTTGTGCAATTAATAAAAGCTCTTCCACATCAAAAACCTCCATGGCCCATGTGAGCAGGTTGATTACTGTGTCTGTCAAATCCAAGTGTTCAGGAACTGCTCAGTGATAACACCCCCAAGATTTGAACCTAATTATAATTTAGTAATTTTATTTTATCTCTAAAACCTGTGATCTGGAGGTTTCTCAGGTGACTCCAAGAGTTACATGAATACCTAGTTCATGGTGTTATTAGGAATGCAGAGAAGTGAGTCTGACTTCATAACCAACAAAGAAGATCATGAGAAAGAATTTTCAAAATGAAGTAGCTGTTTGGTTTTGCCAGCCTAGAAGCAAGATAAAACTACTGAAGAGGCATCTTGGGTAACCTCTACAGATACAGATGTGTGATAAACCACTACAGTTCCCAAAGGCTGAGAAGCAGTTCAACTGTGCACATCAGGCTGCACACTGTCCTTACTGGACCCTGCACACTACTTACAGAGCTTGAAGAATTTAATTTCACAGGCCTGTACACCAAGATGACACTGGTCCAGCCTGTCACAAGACTTCATATGGAATACAATTACCATGAACCAGAGCCATGATAAAAAAACAGAACGGGTGAGCAGTTGACTATTTCAGCTGAGTATTTTCAGATGTTTTTTCTTTAACTCACAGTTGCTTATTACAAGTCAAATATCTATGACAACTGTGAAAGCAGCTTAAATGTTAATTATTGATATATCATTTTCATGTTTCATTTGTAGCAAACTACAAATAATTCTGACTCAAATGGAGTGTCACTTCTGAAAAACATTATATGTCAGCTTAGTGTGGTAATGCAGGAAGCTTTTCCCTGTATAGAAAGAGAAAAGAAATCCTTTGTGCCAAACGCATTCAAATTCTAGATGTTTTGAGCTTGGTGATACCAGCTAAAATTGACAACTTTTTAATCTGCATAACAGGCATCCCATTGTTTTGCTAGACAGAGTAATAAGAATTCAAAGCAACATAAGATACAGATTATGCATTATTTATAGTTTATGTAGTGGTGATTTGGTAGATACATTTTTTTTGGTGTAAATAGGATACCAGTAATATTTTTTTCCATGGGAAGAAAAGCCTTAGCTGTGAATTCTCACCTGAAAAAGCAGTTTTCAACATGAAACAATGGAATTAACAGTATTTCTTTTTTTAACTTCAAAGTAACTTCTGGTTGAAGAAAGAAATTAACTACAGAATTAATTAAATACAGAATTGCATTAATCCATTCATGTATTCACAAAAAACAAATCCCATAAAACTATCCTGAAAACTAGCAACTTCAGCACTAAACTGTAAATTTTAATTTATCTAGAAGGTCTCATGTGGTTACTTTCACTGATCTAAAAGGCAGCACATATTTCAGGGGCAATTTTAATTTAATTTTCCAATTCTACCCTCAACATGTGAGACAACTAAACATGATATGACTCACATCTTGAAAACTGCCTGATTATGAAAGTTCAAAAGGATAAAATGTTGAAGTACTCCATTTGTCAAAGAACAATCATGATCTCGCAACTCTGATCTCCTCCCATTTAGCGTGAGAAGAAAATCCTGTATTCTGTAAACATAAAACAGTAACATGGTAATAACAGAGAGACAGATTTTTTTGTTGTTTTGTTCTTTTTTTTTTAATCTTAGTGATCTTTCTCCCATAGAGGAGAAATTGCACAACCTACATTTCAGATGCAGCATATGCAAAGCTTTATTTTGTGACACATAACACTTGTTAAAACTCGATAAAAACTCCCTCTTCTTTTCTCTGTGCTGCCTCAGTGATGACACTCAAGCTTCACAGGTGACTAATAATAACCACAGAATCTACTTTGTCCTCTTTCCTAGCTCATCCAAACATTGAGCTGCACCTGCAGTTCAGAGTATTGGTTATCTTCCCATAAAATTGCCAACTAATAAGCTACATTTAAAAAGAAATTCTACTCCAATGCAGTTCATTATTTGTCAAAAGCCTTCAAAAGTTGAACTTGTTTCTATGGGAAAAAACCCCTAAAGCCTTTTTTTTCCTAAAGCTTTAGTCTGTCTTTAAAAACAAGCATCATAGTTTATTTTCCAAATCCACTCAATCTTTAATGAGTTCTTGCTATTTTTCTTTTACTCCTGCTCTTTTTGTCTTACTCAGGTGTTGAAATTAAGTTTTTAGGTAGGAACAGTGCTACCTCTCCTTGTGCTTTTGTTTACTCTGCAGTTACTGTTATTCCCTTGAATTATATTGCAATATTTGAGACCTGGCAAAATTAAACTAGGAATACAAAACATGGACTGAGAAGTTAACTTCCCTGCCCCATGACATTCTTTGTCCACTTCATCACACAAACCAACAGATTTAGCCAAGTTTTGGGAGCACTCTTTCAATGGGCAAAGTAAAAAGAAGAAAGGGGTAAAAAACCAAACAGTCACTACTGCAATTTAGGCCTGTGAAATAAAATAGACAGTAATAAAATACAGACAGAAGCAACAGATTTTCCAAACTTCCGACCCTTAATTGAGAAATGCCTTTTGGATTTGCCTGTTGCCTGTGTTCAACATCTGTTGAATATAATGGCACACAGAATCCTGATGGTGAATCCTCTGCTCTTCAAGTTCAAAACCAAAAAGGAATTCTGTATCTTGTGGAAGGCAGTTCTGATCATTCTAGATGCACAGACTATTTCACGTTGGAAGCCATCAGACTCCTTCAGCAGCTTATACACACTCAAATGATGACAAACCATAACCCAGCATGACTCTACTCATTGTTTACAGTTAATAAAGAATCTGGAAGTTTTTATGACTAAACCAGCTGTTCAGCTTAAAATTTGAATGTCAAGTACAGGGCTACCTTTCTAAGCAAAAGCAGTACCATGATGTGGAAACCCAGGGCAGTTGAAGTTTTCAAAATACCCCCAGCAGGATATCCTTAAGTATCCTTGAAAGTATCCTCTTGAAGCGTGTTCAGGAATACCATGCCTTTTTAGTACTTGGTGCTGAGAATTGTGGATGCTTGTAATTCAGAGCAGCACGAAGATATCTTAACACTTCACCTCTGTGAAACTTCAGAACTATGAAAAAACCCATCACCTTTTATTTTATACATGCAGCTTCACAACTTATTATCCAAATACTAATTACATTAGCATTTTGCTCACCATATAGTAGAGCCATGAAAGTGATGATTCTGCATATAAACACTTCCTCTAACATGTCATAAATCAACAGAAACACAGGTTTAAAAATTTTCAACTTTGAAATTTATTTAGAACTCAGGGGTTAAGCGTGGTAAGTTTCCAATTGTCTGATAATAGCATACCCATTTAACTACCATGGAAATTGCACTAATTCCCCCTGCCCCCCTCCCCCTTAGAAATCTGGTTCATTTTAACAGCCCGTGGTTTTGCAAATAGTGCACTCTAGGACACTACTGCAATTCCTGAGTGTTCAAAGCTACTGTATAATACATTAAGCTGAAAGAAAACCAACAAAATTATTATTCAGAGCTAAACCAGCTATTTTACCTTACTGCTAAAGTACAGAATCTTCAAATGCAAATGTATTTTAACAAAATCAAGGAAATTGTTCTAGAATGCTTAAAAAGGGGAAGAGAAAAAAAAGAAAAGAAAAAGCCCACTGTTTTAAAAAATGGCATCCTTTTTGCCTTAGTTTAAAACTAAATAATTTTTAGCCTGAAGTCATTAGCCTCAAGACTGTTAAAAATGGTGAACTTAAGACTCACTCAAACTGATATGTAGTTGTGACTAAAATATCCATGTTGGTATTCCTTGACCTTTTAGGGTATTCCTAGCGGCTCTAACAAAAGCAGCATAACAGGGTATCTCTGGTTTATCATTCTAGTGCTCTTGAAAATGAGTTACTAACAGCACTGACCAGAGTGCTTACACAAGGAATTTCAGACAATCACCCTACAATGCACTTCAGCTTTACCGTGCAAAGCCAATCTAGTCACAAACATCCCCACATTAAACACATTAAATTGTGCCAAAGTATGTGACGTGAATAAATGTCAGCTAATCTACCAACACACTGACAAACGTCAGCATTGTTTAAGCCCAGAATAAAATTTCGTTTGTCAGAACTGACCTCCTCCATGGGCAGACTGTACAGTCTATCTAAGTTACTAGTTTTCATCCAGGAAAATCTCTTCCAAGTTGTATTTATGTTGACAAACAGGTTTAGAGGATAGTTTCAGCCCTCTAAATTAGCTGTGAGTTAAAACATCGAGAAAGAGGTTCCACCATCAGTTGATGGGATTTTTCCATGATAGACCACAATCACTTCTTGATCAAAACAAAGCTGAAGCAGTGGCAGCTGATGGAAAAGCCTATTACATTGTTCTTGCATCATTTCTCATGATGCAATAGTTAATTCTCATTTACAGATTATTTTAGCAGAAGGGTTCTTCAGGCTACAGCTGAACAAAAAGCAAGTTTTTGTCTTAAGTTATTTGTTTTCTTTATGGAAAATTGTTTTGAACAAAGAACTGATACTACAGGCAACTGCGAGCAAGATCTACCAAGAGATAACATATTCCACACTAGTATTGTGTCAATTGGCTTGCCAATCCTTTTCCCCTAAAACATTTTTAAAAACACTGGAAATACCTATGAAATTTAAAAAACAGCTCCTAAAACATCTGCTTAATGTCCTTTCCTTCAAATATAAAAGACCTCCACATTTCAGGGTCTTTTGCTATGGGTACAAGGGAGAGGTTGAGGAAGAGGTAAAAGGTAGGACAACTTCTATCTTTTCAGTTGCTATGTTACAAAACTTAAATGACTACTACTCTAGAGATTAAATACAGACTTTACATAAACAATCAGAACAATGGAAATAAACCATAACGGAAGCCATATAAAATCCTTATCAGGTCAAGTGACAGTATATTAAGAAAAACCATATATGTTATATAGAAGATAATATACACAGATTTTAAGAGTTATTTTGCCCCTTAAAAGTCACTGTCAGTAGGATCACAGTCTTACTGTACAGACAGGTGACTGGAATATTTGAAATTACTAATGGGGTAAATTAAGGTTATAGAAGCAAAATGTTATCAAGTACACCTTTGCACATGTCTAAACTATGACTTAAATTAAATGCCTTAAGCATTCTCCTACATACTCCACTTTCAATCTAAATGGAATATCACCGACAATATACAAAGAGGGCACTTCTAACCTAGTTAGTGTAACTATTCTACAGGACTACTATCTTACAAAGGAGATTAAGTTCAGATGTTTAGAAACTTTAAAAATAAAAGAAAGCTAGAAACCCTTAACAGCTACTCAAATGTAACTATAATTATCTTTTAGAGAGTATTAGACTAAACTCCAGTATTTGCTACAGCCATTGTATTAAAAGAAAGTTCTACCACACCTAAAGGATAAGGCATAGCCATCTACTAATTGGCATATTTGTTTATTTGTCTCAGTTTGTGAAAAGGTCCTTATTTGTGTAAGCAGCAAAACAAACTCCAACTGAATGATTGCTATATGCAAAAGAACTGAAGGCAATTGCCTCTGCAGTGAACTTTACAGTTCTCAACAGCACACACGCAACATGCTATCTGAAAAAAGTTACTAACTGAACTACATGTATTAAATACTGAAAAAAGTTTTACATTTTTTTATTATAATTTATTTTATTTAACAATCTAAGAAGTTTGCAGCCATCAGAAGTTCCAGTGCAATTTCAGGTGCAATTGGGAATTCAGGAATCTCCGTAGAGCTGTTAGTATAGCGGACCTTGTAGGTGAAATACATGCATACTTTGGATAGGACATGGGATGGGATCTCTCTAAAATTGACCTCATTTGTTTCATTTTCTGCAAACTGACCTGTAGAAAGAAAAAAACAACACACAAGAACACCAAACCAGAAGTCAAAATCTCAATTCACTGTAAAATGAAACAACTTACCATATAAATACAGTGCATTCTAAATGGACCTGCCTAAGTCTCATCTTCCTGGGTATTACATTCTCCATTGTAAAGCAGGATGTGCCACATTCAGAGCCCTCAAGAATATTAAGACACCCAGCATTATGAAATGTTTATTTAGGCTGCAGCCTATCAACAAGCCTATCAATTCTGAACAACTACACCAGCAATTTAGGTTTACTCCAATACAGCTGATAGGTACTTAGCTGCGTGCTAAGCTCTAAGAGGCATCAATCCAAATTTCTGGCTGTCTTATCAAATGAAAAAAAAGAAGTTTCTAGATGTTTCATATCTACACACACATGTGTATATCAGTAGTCCCTTCTATGACCCCGTAGCTTTGAATTCCTCAGTTTCAGGTAGATTTGATAAAAGAGTTGAAACCTCAAAGACACATTAACTTGACAAACAGTGAAAACAGCAGGGACAGGGAAATTCTAGTTGCACTGGAGGGAAGTTTACATGTAGTACAAGTTTATCCCTATTAGATACGAAAGAATTTATTCAGAATTCAAATCTCAAAACACAAGTACATTTGAAATTCACTTTCTATAGTGCCTTAGTGCCTATAACCATGAAACCTGGATGATACAAAAGTTAGGATCCTATGGTTCATTCCACAGGATTTCTATTATTTTTGTCTCTCTTCCCCTCACATCCTTGGACTTTCAACTCATTAAACTGAAAGACAATAAAAAAATACTAACATTAACTCCATGTTTATGGGAGACTAGCAATGTTTAGATTCACACTATTTCTATGGGCATCTCCTTCTAGATACAAAGCAGAGCTATTTACTAATGTCTACACAGATTTGTGTAGAAATATCTGCATGCACTGAAGCCAATATGGCTTGAATTCTAGCACAGGAACAGTTGGAAGCAAAAGAAGAAATGTTGGCATATTGACCAAGCTACAGCACTGAAATAAAAGACTTACAGATTGGTGAAATTATGACCTACTGAACTAGACAGCAACAGTTACTTTTCCTTGTGACCTATTTATCTTGTTAGTACTTATATAAAATATTCTGGACTGCTGAGTCCTATACAGAGTCAGTTTCTAGCCCTCTAAGCAGGCTACTTTGTCTTTTATTCCTTCACACTGAATGAATTCAGAGCAAGTCTTGTAACTATTCTTCCTCTTAGATGTCTGGGAGGCTGACATGGACACAAAACACTTACTACATATTTTCAAATGCAACTATTAAAATGACACTGAGCATTTTAATTGCTCAGTTTGTCCAAGTATTACTAAGTAATTAAAAAATATATTAAACCAATAGATCTCTCCAGTCTCACCAGAATCTGAATGAGAACATAAGACTGACCATATTCAGCTCCAAGCTCCATGTAGCCTACTGCCCCACCACTGAAGTGGCCAAAGGTAAACACACAGGATGCAAGTATTGAAGAGAGAAAGCACTTGTGTTAACTTCTCCCTGTTCTGTCCCCCACCCTTTTAGTCTTCAAAAATTAGTTCAGACACTTCTTAAACCAGATATAGTTTCATATATTCAGCACCACGTGAGGTCCTTCCCTCCTGGAAGTTTATCTACCCTCACCTCAAGCTAACTTTGATCATTAAGCTCAGGAACTCCCTGCCATAGGATGCTGTTAACATGTGGCCTTAACCCCAGTAGGCAGCAAAGCATCACACAGCCTCTTGCCCATTTACCCCTGATGTGGGAGGCCAAGGGAAGAGGAAAGGAACAGTAAAAGCAAGAAAACTTGTAGGCTGAGAGAAGAGAAAGGAAACAAAACAAGTGATGCAATGGTAATCACCACCTCCCATGGGCAGACTGATGACCAGACAATTCTCAAGCAAAAGATGGCTCACTTCCCTTTTTTACACCTCTCCCTTTTTCACTCTGGAATAAGACATATGGAATGTAATATCTCCTTCAGTGGTTTGTTCAGGTCATGTTGGTTGTGTTCCCTCCCAGCTTCTTGCACACCCTCATGTCTGCTTATTGAGAGAGTAAAGAGTGAGAAACAGAGGAGGCTTGAACAGTGTGCATCTTTCAGTAACAGCTAAAACAGGCACTTTATTTGCTCTGTTTTAGTCACAAATAAAAAGCACAGAACCATGTGACCTGCTATGAAAAAAATTAACTCCATATGGAATACCAGAAGTTCTGCCATAGATGTGGAAATAAAGAACTACCAGCTCTCATTCGTTTTGAACTTGGCAGCTCCATGTTTCATATAATACCCTCAAGTTCTCATACCATAGGAAACTAGTAGAAATGTAGAACAGAGTAAGATCCCTAACTGTCCAAATAGCAGTCCAATTTTATGTCTGGTACCACAATAACCCAACAGAAATGGACTGTTCTGCTGGAAACAGGAATTAGGCAGGATGTGGAAAAGTCAGCATTTTTTCTAACTTTCACTTACTGCATGATAAAAATCCAAACTGTCCAAAAGTGAAAACAAAGAAGGTAAAGGTACTAAGTCTTCTGTACCTACCTGGTCCACTCAACATAGCTTTTATTGTTCCTGATGTTAATGCATGCTCTCGTTTTACAATGAACTCATGGCCATCAGAGGATATTAACTTCACATACATAGCATCTGGGCCCTCACACCCACCGTATGTCTTCTCTTCTCCATCTGTAATGGAAAAACAACAACAGTTTCAGAGCACAATATACTGATTCACATTACTAAAAATGCAAGTTGCAGTTTTTTCTATGACTACATTTGCAGACTGAAGAGCCCAATACAACCAAAAATGAGAAAGAAGCATTTTGCATATTTGAAGCTTATTTTTCTGAAGTAACCAGCAATCTGTTTTAAAGTAATTTTGCAAAACTTGGAATTTTTTTATTAACATCCCTCCATCATCGAATTCTGACATGATTTTAAAAATCTCCATAGGAATGAAATTTTCCTTTAGACATTCTCAAGTCAATTGAATATGCTACTGCTTCCTTCCATTAAATATACAGTCATGTTTATCATACTAATACTTGCTAAAAATTAACCAAACACATATCTGATACTGAAAAATACAGACAGGAAAAAATGCCTTCTGAAGCACTGGTAAGAACAAAAGCAGTCAATATTCCTGCACTGAAGAAATGACATGAAGTAAGACTCATACTCTCTGACTGCCCAACCAGACCCAGAATCATACAGCATCAGTGCATACCTGTGCTGTGGCCTTTGGCAGAAAGCATGGAAAGTGCCAAAGCACGAAACCCAGGGAGATTTGAAAACTCTCCCCACAGCAGTTGGACTGTGCTTCCTCTGTTTCCCTTCTCCCTTCTGTTTCTCTGTATACCTGCTCTCTACTTTGTTGCTTCTGAAGGCTACATCCCCCTTCGCTTTTTGCGCCTTCTTTTATTGTATCCTGACAGTGCTACTTTTAAAAGCTGAATTACTGTTGCCTGTGTAGCAAATAAAACATTGCCCCAGTCAAGTTGCTTTGTGAACTTGAAGTTTAAATTGCATTATGTAGCTATTACCAATTTTAGTAAAGTTCTACCAGTGCCAAACATGCTATAATACAGTCAGAGAAAGTATAGACAAAATCAGAATCCATCCAATCCTGTTTCATTAACCAGTCATTTGTTGAGGCAGAAACAACAGTTTCAGAAATGTAGTCATATCACACACAATGTAATTTATCAGAAATCAGTCCGCATTATGATCTCTGAGCCAGAATTCAAGAGGCTGACTTTAGTTAACAAACAAACAAAGAATTATTTTAAAATAAGTACGCAGTGAAATTTTCTTGGGCACTATATAAACATTTAGTGCTCTAAAAGCCTAGAAGCATCCTATTTTAGTATGTACATTTTCAGGACCATGCATGTTAAGCAAGTGAAGTTTTTTGTTAGAATAGATGCACTCTAACAAATCTTCCAGTAAACAGTCACTTGAGAAAATTCTCCTACAAATCATCTTTAGGAAGTTTGAGGCTACAAGAAGTGACAAGATCAACATTTAAAGCCTTAAAATCCACCTCCTCTACTGACATGAGAGAATGCTTCAAATAATACAAAACCAAGAAACACTCTTGAGGTTGTGAACTTACCCATTCTCTTCTTATAAAAAAATGTTTCCTTTCAACTGCAGATTTTGCAATAGGAGCGTCTGAAAAAACACAAGTGGCAATATTTTGAGTCAGCAGCACAATTTTTAAATTCCCCTTACTTATTAGTCTTTATGTTACCATAAACACTCTTCCAAAGAGAACATGATGACAGACAACATGCAGTGTTGATGAGCAGTATGTTTTGAAAACAGGAAATCTAAGAAGTTCACCCATGGGAAATGCAAACCCTCCACCTTAGCACCTCCAGTACAAAGTGGAGGCCGACCTGCTGGAAAGCAGCTTTGCACAAACAGACCTGAGGGTGCTGGTGGACAAGTTGGACATGAGCCAGCAGCGTGCCCTGGCAGCAAAGATGGCCAACAGCACCCTGGACTTTATTTAAGAGCATTGCCAGAAGGTTGAGGCAGGTGATCCTGCCCCTCCACTTGGCACTGCTGGGACACATCTGGAGTGCTGGGTTCAGTATGACAGACTGAAGTGAGTCCTGCAAAGGGTCACAAAGATGACTGGGGGATTGAAGCACTTGTCATACAAGGACAGGCTGAGGGAACTGGGGTTGTTTAGGCCAGAGGAGAGAAGGCTCGGGGATCAGTCTAATCAGTATGCACTAAATACCTGGCCTTCAACCTGTCCTTCACAGAAGATTGACATTTCCCCATATCACCACCAATATCACCTAGATAATCTACTTCAGACATATAATGCAGGTACAGTTAACCAGGATCTCCCATAGCTGGTATACTGATATCCAGCTTGCTGCATGTGTTTTTCTCTGTGGAAAGGAAATTAAAGAGTTAGAGAAATGGAAGTACTTATTTGCAAAATAAATCTGGTATGTTCAGATACAACTTCTATTTCTTTACCCCAAGCTGCATCTCTTCTGTCTAAAAGAAAACTTTGGAAGAGAAATTCTACCCACCCACCTGCTGTCCTAAAATTCCTTTCGTAACAACAGCCACTCTGCAAACATTAACCCAGTACAAATCAATGACACTGCTGTGTGTCCACAGATCCAGGAAAATAGCACAAGTGATTCCAGATGGTCTCCCAGCTGATATTCAGGGTTGAGGGCAGTAAAGAGATCAGAATAGAGACCACATCCCACATTTGCTGCCTCCTATGTTTCTGGTAAACATTTATCAAAAAAATGTAAGCAAGCTGAGGAAGCTGCACAGTTTGGAAGAAGTACTACAGACACCTCATTGCTATTGTTGAACACTTCACTTCTGCCCAGCACTTTGATGCTGGTTTATTCCATCTGTCTTTTTACAAATATGAAGTAGTGCAAATGTCTCCTCAGGCTTTCATAAAAAGGCACTTTGTTATGCTCACCTAATGAAACTACACACACATAACCAATAGTTTTTAGTTGCCTGAAATGAGCAAAAATAATCCTCCACTTACACTGCTGCTTTCTTTGAAAGTTATCCTGACTTTACAAAACTATCTCTAAAAAATATTTTCTTTAGGACTGATATAAGCAACATTTTAACCTGTACTCTTGCAGGGGAAAAGTTCCTGAATATAAGGCACACTTAAGAATGTTCTTTGAGAGTTAATTTGCATATGCTATAATAGAAATTCCCTAACATGGTGTGTTAAATGCCTTCATCACTTTCCCTAATTCTAGGAACTCATCTAAGGAAATTACATTTGGGTGCTGGGACAGTAAGGGCCCAAAACTGATCTTGCACCCTATTTCAACAGTTTTTGCAAATAAAAATCAGTCATCTTATTGGAGAGTATCTGTTGCTCAGGAACTGAAGAAATACCTCACATTACTACTTCTACTTCGCAGAAGACGATCACTTGTACTACCTCTTTTTCTAGCCACAAAACCATCTCCTACATTGCAAAAGAGTAGTGAAACCATCTATGATTTATAAATAATAATACTTGGAAAAAATAAAAGAAAAACAACACGGAAGTGAAACCACTCTTTGGAAGTGTTGGTGATGATAAAATATGCCTTGGTTTACAATACAAATAATGCCACTAAACATGGAAATAAAAGCTAATTAATGGGATTGCAGATATATTAGCACCCTGCAAGGTAAAAGCCTAAGTTGAGGAAACTAATACATTGAAAGATTGAAAATGGAGAACTGAAAAAGTCTACACAAAAAAAAGTAGATGTCACAAAAATGCACAAAGAGTGTTTTAATAAATCAAATGTGCTATCATATGATTAGAGAGGAAAAAATACAGTAATTTACAAAGAAGAAAAAAATTATCAGGCTCAGTGGTCTGAATTCAATTGTACTAAACAGTAAAGCAGGATAAAAATGCAGTAAGCCTTTGTAGTTTTAGGGCATGCTGAACCAATCTAGTTTTTAAAAAATTAATCAGTCATTTTCTTTGGGAAAAAGGAAACTCAAACAAGATGCAATCTGGACTTCATACATCATCTGGGGTTAAATAAATGTGATGAGAGGTAATCTTAAAATGAGAAAGAATCTTTCTACAAGACTAGAAGAGTACAGTATGGTGTTGCAAACATAGAAAAGAACTACTAGTTCCTCCAAAGAAATATGTTGATTTTTTTTTAAACAATGCTGCCAGAAAAGAATAGGCAGATTTGGATGAGATAGAAGTGGAAAGCATTCCAACAGAAGTGGGACAAAACGTAACACAGACAAGTGACCAGTCCTGAAAACAGTGTACTAGAAGCCACATGAAATTAAGCCATATGAAATCAAGATTCCTGCATGAAGGGACCAATACAGTCTTCTTTCATGTAGTCAGGGCATGTTATTTGGGACTACAGTCTTTCTGTGGTAAACTATAAACTGATGAAGGTCTGTGGGAGCAAAAGAAAAACAAAATGGTGAGGCACAAAGAGGCAAATGCACATTGAGGATTCCTTTTCAATAAAGATAGGGAATATGAGTAATGTTGCACATGAACAACAGCTTGTCTGGAATACCACACGCAATTCTGAATTCCTTTTTTCAAGAAAAAAGTTTGAATTAGAAGAACTACAGAGGGAACCTACTGATATGACTAAAAAGCTTGTTTATAAAAATAAAAATTCATCTTCCTTATTCAGCTTAGCAAAACTGGGATGAAGATAAATATAAAAATTCATTAAAAGGATAAACATTGGTGGGAAAATGATGCCAGCATAATATCTCAGTTTCAGTTCAACTAATGAAAATAAGCAAAAATAAGGTACAATTTATAGCGCTATTCCAGAATCCAAGTTTGGTTCTGGATATGGAAAACTCCAAACATTCGACTGCCAAAAGTAAAAGATGTAGAAAAGCCAATGTGCTTTTAAGGAAAAGACATAATATTTCCAATATATGATGCATCTGACATGTTAGCAAGGGACGCGCTGAGTTTCACTCAATTTCCACTCTGATGCAATGATGTATCATTAAAAAAAAAATCATGGATACCATTAGCAGTATAGATTTATTCCTGACAAAATAGCCAACAGCAGGGAGCCCAGAAAAATCAGAGAGCCAATGCAACAAATGAGGAGAAAGGAAAACCAAGAAACTCAGGAACTCTGAAAAACCTAAAAAAACCAGTAACGGTTCCTCTTCTGGATCAAGAAGTGCTCAGTCTGTCACGATATTGTATGAAGATCAGAACACTTTCAAAGCCAGAAAAAAGTGCACACAGAAAATAAACCAAAAGAATATAGAAATACCTCCCACAAATTCTCACTTGTGCATACAGGGAGTACAAAAAGAATATGGAGGGAAATTTTCTGTACCTTTTTTAATTGACAATGGCATGGCCTTAAGTTTTAAATAACAGGTCAAGGAGAGTCAAGCAACCTTGTATGTTGTATTCCAAGAAATTGTTTTCTCTCACTGTGTTTCCAGTGTACTGTTTATTACAAAACATATCACTATATTTTCCTTCTGTATAATGGAAAGCAGCATAAACGACAAGACAATAGGAAGAAAGAGACAGATTTCTGAACATGCCTGGTAACTACCCATATTTTAATTACTTATCCACATTTTACAGTTGCCCTGTTTGACTTCACCAAGACTGCACCAATGCAGCAGTCAGGATAAGAACAATAAACGTTTCGTTAATGTGTACATTTTATATATTTTTGACTTGACTATTTCAGATTCCTGCAAAGAACCACTAATTTATGTTGAAGTACATTCACAATTCCATTTGCCCTTCAAGAAGCTTATGTGGCATTACCACAATGTAGCTCAGCTCCCTGACTTAAATCTCAAAAAAGCACATATATTAGATATTACTGTTCTCCTGCTTTGCCCCCTTAAAAAAAAAAGCAAAAACCTGCATTTATGAAGAGAAAGTTTACATAAAAGAGATATGCCACTTTTTAATCAGGAGAGAACATATAACTAAACCCAGTGTATTTGACACAGAAACTTTCCAACCAGTCTGAAAAGGACTTCCTGCTGCAGAAAACATAGAATTGTCTGGATGTTAGAGAACTGAAAATTGCCAGAAGCTGCCAAAATATTTACACCTACAAGGTAAAATAGTGTGAAATATCACAAACCTCTAAACCACCGCAATTAAGCCACACAAGGCAAGTGTCCTTGTTTCCCTACTTCCAACATCTTCTTACACCTCTAAGAAGAAATAGGAAGTTTAGTCTGTTTAGTCTAATCTTCTTCCTGCTTCTCTTGACCATCAAATGCAAGAACAAAACTGAAACTGGGATGTTCACCACCATCCCACTCACTCCCAAAGCTGCATGCTGATCTCTCAAGTTTGCCAGAATTTCCAGAATATAATTTCTTTGTATGCCTTCTACGCCAATGAGTGAAGCAAACTTGAAGGACATAGGCTAATGTAGCTGAACACACTGGACCACTGCACAGCTTCCAGAACCTCACTGCTCTGTTCTCATTTGCACAAAAACACTGAATCTATGCAAACATTTCAAGCATTCAGATTCTTTGATCCCACAGGAAAATCCTTTAACAACTCAGCTTCTGGTTGTTCAAGGAAATTCAAGTAAGCTTCCAACTCATTAGCTGCACGACATACACACGACTTTTGTACACTTCAGCTGCTGACATTTCTATCCTACACTATCCACTTCTGGAAAACATGGCAAATTGGCCTTCACCAATTCCTATGTTTGTTTAAAAGCCAAATGTGACAATTTTTTGTGTCATTTATATATCAGTAAGAGTTTATCAATTACCAAAGACTGCTGTGTGCTACAACTGCAGCCTCCTACTGTTCAATCCTAAATTCTACCCTACCCTGTATAATAACTTGCTTAAAAACACTGCTCTTCAGTTTAGCATTCACTGCTCAGAACACGTCAAAAAATAATTCAGGTAATAATAATTAAGGGATTGAAGCATATTTAGAAAAAACATGAGAAGAAACTGGGAGAGCATGATTTCCAAATCAGCTGATTCACTACTCCAATACTCCCAGGCTCTAAAATTCAAATTTCCTGGGACACACAGGAATGTGAGAGAAAGGCATACTGCACCTGAATGCTAGTTGAGATAAACAGGAGATGGGGTAGGATTGCATGTACAGAGTACAAAAGATCTTAAGATTTCTTTTCCTGTTTAAAGAAACTTTCCTTTTCAGTAATTCCCCAGAAAGCTTCAAGGAAAAAAACCTCAAAAACATGGGCAGGAGAGTGTCACTGTTTTCTTCCAAAGAAACTTCCAAGCTGTACTGTACAGCTCTTGCCATTGTGGGGAAACAGGCAAAATTTTACAGGGCATGGATTTCTACCCTCTTGTTGTAGGCATTCACCAAAAACTGCTGCATTCACCAAAAACTGCTGCTATGCAAACTACCCCACAAGAGAGTCAACTAAATCCTGAGCCTTTCTAGGTGGTAGGAGACTTGTCAAAATACATACAAGTTCCTTAAAATAATCTGACAAACCCCATACTTTCATGGCATAACTTGAGGATTTCTTGTAACATACATGAGAATTGTAAAAACACAGTAAAACACCTGAGGCTGAGCATGAGTATCCTTGAGTGTGATACTCATTTGTCTCTCTACAACAATATTACAACAATTAATAATAATAAAATTCTTCACATTAAGACTATGTGAAACTATTTAAATCTGTTCATTACCCACTCTGGTATAGGAAAAAAAAAAAAAAAGAGAAAATCTCAAATGGCTTTTCTCTGACACAACAAGGAAAAAATAAATGCTGTAGTGCTAAAAGTGTCTAAAAATTATCTCAAAGCTCCCAGTGAAAACATTAGCAAAAATTTTACTGACATAAACATTTTACTGATATAACTTAAGCTCATTAAAAGGCTGATCTCAAGGCATAAGGTGTGTGCCACCTGCGCAAAGATGTGGCCAACAGGAAAACTAACAAACACTTATTGCCATTCAAAGTAACTCTTCAGTTAATTGAACATGATCCCTCCCCCAACAACTATTTTGGCCTTTATTATAGCAAAAGAAGAAAATTGGGAGCATGTAGGGGATTACTCAGAAATAAGTGCACGAAGTGGTTCTTACCCTAAAGATCTCTGACGTGCCTGTTTATCTATGTTTTTCTGGTTTGCTTCCAAAAACCATCGAAGCCAAGTAAACAAACAGCCTGTGACTATCTAGGTCTCCTCACAACGCAAAGCTTAACTTACCAAACGCATTTAGAAATATTTAATTAAAGTTAACTGGTGGAAGACCAAATTGACTGTCAAAGCTAACTGCCAGCAGCACCCGCACCTTTTCACACACAAATGTGAAGCCCTCAATAACTTACCAATGCTCAGGTTACCTTGTATTAAAGCAGAACCTCTCTCTGAGGAACACACGGCACTCAAAAGCTCATTTCTGTCACTACAAGTAGGGGTATCACCCTTTTCTTTGCTTACATTCGCCGACCATTACAGCCGAATCACTTTAACCAGCACGTCTCACCTTGGCAAAACAACCCCTGGGGGCGCATCCTAAATTCTTTCGGCCTGAACTTTTCCCCTCTCCCTACGGCCTGGCGTAGGGAAAGGGGGAACGTCACTTACGGCAGGAGTTTGGGAGCGATGCTCAAACCCAGCACTGCTCCAGAGCCCCTTTTCCGGCGGCGCCGGGATTCCAAATAGAGCGTTCTGGGGGAGGAACGTGCCTTTCGCCACCTCCTCGGTGGGAGAACCCCGGCCTGGCACCGCGCCCTGCGCTCCCCGACGGCCCCGGCGCCGCTCCGGCCCCTCCGCCCGGCCCCCGTTCTGCCCCCCGCCGGGCGCGGGGCGAGGCCCGCCGCCCGCCGCGGGGCCGCCTGCCGGGGCTGCCCGCTCCCCGCCCGACGGGGCGCCCCGCCCCCGCGGTGTCCCTGGCGGCCCCGGCGGGGTCTCGCTCCCGCGGCCGCCCCTCACCCGTGGGCGCCGCTCCCTCCGCCCCGCTCGCAGGGCCGCGGTGTCGGCCCAGCTGCCTCCGAGCGCTTCCGCCCGGGTCACGGGCCGCTTCCGCTCCCCCGCGCCCAGCCCGTGCGGCGCCCGTGCTCCCGGCATGCTGTGCGCGCCGAGCGGTGCTTGCTGGGGCGCGTAGTTCCCGGGGGCATGTGCAGGCCCGCCATGTCAGGGTTCGGGGCTGTCGACCGAGAGCGGCTGAACACGAGCGAACGCGTGCCCGGCTGGCCAGGAAGGCCAGTGGCGTCTTGGCTTGTGTGCAGAATGGTGTGGCCAGCAGGAACAGGGTAGTGATGTGCTCAGCGCTGATGAGGCCGCACCTCGAGTCCTGTGTTCAGTTCTGGCCTCTCAATTAGTGCACAACATCGAGGTGCTGGACGCTGTCCAGAGGAGGATAACGAAGCTGGGAAAAGGTTCTGGCGCACAAGCCTTATGAGGAGCACCCTAGGGAGCTGGGGTAATTTAGCCTGGAGAAGAGAAGGCTCAGTGAAAACCTTATGGCTCTCTACAACTGTCTGAAAGGAGATTCATAGGTGGGGTCAGCCCAGGCAGCTGGCGAGAGGACACAAAGCAATGGCCTCAAGCTGTGTCAGGGGAGGTTAATGTTGGGCATTCCTCACAGGAGGAATTTCTTCACAGAAAGAATGTTAGACATGGGAATGGGCTGCCCAGAGAGGTGGTGGAGTCACCATCTGTGAGGGGTGTTTAAGGGATGATTTGATGTGGCGGTTAATGCCATGGTCTAATTGACGTGGTTGGACTCGATGCCCTCAGAGGTGTTTTCCGGCCCAGCTCATGCTGGCATTCTGCGGCCGAGCGGGAGATGCTGACGGGGGCGCCGCGGAGCTGGAGCCGGTCGGAGCCTCCTACTGCCGGAACCAAAGCGCGGCGCGGCGGCGGCGTGCCGGGGGCTGTCGGTGTGGCACCGCCCGCCGTGTCCCCGGTGCGGCCGCGGCCCCGCCATGCTCCCGCTGCTGCTGCTCCGGGCCGCCGCCGCCCCCGCCGCCTGCCGCCCCATCGCTTCCGCATGGCTGCGGGGAGCCGCGCACCCCGCCTGCCGCCACCGGGCCGCTGTGGCTGCTGCGAGCCCCCACCAGGTTCTGTATGGGGACTGTGTGGGAGCGGGGGGAGGGTTCTCGCCCCCCGGGGAAAGGGCGGCGGCCCTGGGATTGGCGGTTTTACCCTAAGGGGACTTTGAGGAGGAAAGCGAGGTGCTCCTCGGGGCGTACCTCCTCTGATACGCTCAGGTGAAACCCCACCTGCAATGCTTTGTCCAGCTCTGGGGCCCCCATCGACCTGCTGGGGCGAGTCCAGAGGAGGCCACCAAAGTGGCTGGAGGCATGTAGCACTTCTCCTACGGTGAATGATTGGGGCAATTGAGTTTGTTCATCCTGGAGAAGAGACGGCTTCGGGGTGACCTAATTGTGGCCTTCCAGTACCCGGAGGGAGCCTACAAGAAAGTCCTGTAGGGAAAAGGGTCTTTTTACAAGGGCATGAAGTGCCAGGACAATGGGGAATTGATTAAAACTGAGAGTAAGTTTAGCTAATCTAAGACATTAGGAAAAAGAATCCTTTTCTGTGAGGGTGGTGAGGCTCTGGAGTGGCTTGCCTAGAGAAGCTGTGGATGCCCCAACCCTCAAGGTGCTTAAGGCCAGCCTGGATGGAGCTTGGAGCAAACTGGTGTAGTGGAAGGTGTCCCTACCTACAACAGGGCTGTTGGAACTGGATGATCTTTAAGGGCCAGTTCAACCCAGGCCATTCTATTATTTTATGATCAGACAGAGATGTGATGAATGCAGATGCCATGAATGTCTCTCTACAAAGCTGTGTGTAAATTGATTGCTGCCTCAATTATCAGTAATGGAGTTGCAAATATTTCATGCTAATTTGGGATATTTACATGGTAAGTTATTAAAACAGTCAGCACATTAGCTCGAGTTTCTGGCATGCTTTGGAGTGTAACCTAACTTTAATCCTTAGTTTGAAATGCTGGGGGTAGGTTCAGGGCAAGGAGAAACTTTGTCTGAGTGTATACATGTACATATATGTGTGTGTGCATGGATAGGTAGATGTAAGGTGTGATACTGATGTTCCTTAGCCCTGTACTGGTTTCATCTTTCAGGTTGCATCTTTTCAAGGAGTGGCTGTTCGCAGCCTCAGCACATCCTCCCCTCATGATCACCCAGAACATGGAAGATTGGTTTATAAAGGAAATTTGGCAAAGACAGTGCTGGGTATGTGACTCAAAGTGGTTTATATTGCCTTTTTTTGTTGTTGCAGTTTTAACAGTATTTAGTAACTTTAAAATGAAACAATAAAAGTGAGTGTTCTCCTTTCCAAGTTTGCCAAAATCTGGATCATATGTACAAAAAAGGCTGGTGGTGGTGCTTGGTTTCTGCTTCTCTGCTTGAGTGTGCACGGAGCTCTGTTCGTCTCTGTAACCCCTTAGCCTTCTTTGTTTTCTTGAGGCCCTTGGGGTGGCTTACCCAGCCCAGTAAGCAACAAAGATGAGCTATAACTGCTGTTTAGTTTCTGTGTGCTTGGAAGTGTTCCTGAAATACTTCCCAGGCAGGCAGGTATTATGATGAAGAGCTCCATCTCTAATGAGACTTTGCAAATCTTTCTTTGGCCAGTGAATGTTACAAAGACTTAGTGAATGGGAAAGCCATTGGATGTTTTCTGATACACATCTTTGAAATGTGTCCTAACATATGTAATTGTCGCAGCATCTTGGGCTCCTGGTTTTCAGAGTGATTTAAGGACTGTAGGTAGTCCACAGCACTGGCTACTGTCTTTCAAGCCACGTGGAAAATGGGTGGGGAGTACTTGTTAATATTTAGTAACTCAGGGTTTTTGCATGGCAACCAAGCCAGCTTCTTTGTAATACACACTGAATGTCAACATTAGTTGTTGATGAGGAGGGAAATTCCCTGTCTGCCATCTCTTCAATGAGCACCATTAGATGTGTCCATGAATGGAGTCAAGTCTTATTAGAAATGAGTTCTTCTGCCTGTGAAGGCAGAAAAGAACTTCATATGTGAGCATAACAGCTAATAGCTGACTGCATCACAGAAATAGAGCCTGCTTTGATAAACCCAGCATGAAGGTGCAAACAATTCAGAACAGTGGCAACGAGGCAGATTGGGCTTTCAATGGTTTCTCCATAAGCTTAAAAAAATAGGGAAAGGGGTTTTCAGTAACTTCATAATTTCAGGTAATGGCATTGTTATGTGGTAGAAAAATAAAGGTAATTGTGGAGAAAATGTTGCTCATAATTGTTAACCTTTATTTTCTTTGATTTCTTTTATGTAGGTGTGAAGTTTTTCTCTTACTCCACCAGCATATTCAACCTGTTCATGATGCCCTATATCATGCTCAAAAGTGGTATTGGAGTGGAAAGTTTGCTTGTCCAAGGTGCCTTTTATGGGTTGATCGGGATTTTTACGTTTGTAACTCCGGTTACTTTACATCTCCTTACAAAAGGTTACGTGATCCGGCTCTATTACAAAGATGAAGTGGACACCTATACAGCCATTACCTACAATGCCATCTTGGCAGAAAAAGCAACTGTTTTCCATCAGAAGGATGTAAAGATTCCAGACATCTCCAAGATGTTTACAACATTTTATGCTAAAACGAAGTCAATGCTTGTTAATCCTACGCTTTTCCCAAATCCTCAGGATTATAACCATCTCATGGGTTATGACAAATCCTCAATTTTTAAATTTGAGGATTTAGAGGCGGTAAAGGAAGCTGATGAAAGGAAATAATTTGAAGATAATGTCAGTATCATTGTCCATAATGCAGTACTATGTATGTGAAAGAATGTAAAAATGTATTACACTTGCTTAAGTATCGGGTAGCTGGAGTTTTCCATATGCATTTTGGAATGCATACAGAGAGACACTTTTTAAAAAATATTGCAAACAGTGTGAGGATTTCTTTAGAGTTAATGACATAAAATGCAGTAAAAAAAGGAGATGCTTAGCCCTGTCTTTTGCTTGTTTATTCTTGTTTTGATTGTTGGTTTTAGCTCTCCAGAGAACTGTAAAATGCCTGAGCTGTGTGGCAGTCCTACCACCTCTGTGTGAGAAGACACTAATTTCCTATCAAGTACGTAGTTAAGATGTTCGACTTTAAATATTAATTGTACTTAATCTAAAGATACCAAAAATACCAGGCTTTTTGTTCCTGCTGGTGATGGTATAAAGGGAGTGATCGTGGCTTTCCCTTCCCTTTGTGAGACCATCGGTAGCCAGGAGGAGTCTCTGGAAAGCAGACAGGTATTCTTGTGAATTCCTGCTACAACTCCCTCCCAGAGGAGAGAAGAACATGAGGAGAATGGCTGTGTATATATAGACCAGTAAGTTCTAGCTACTCAAAGGTACTCTCAGGTAAACTAAATACCACTCCGAGCAACCCTGTCCCCAAAGGTGGAGAGCAAGAAGCTTCTCTTCTTGGGCACTGGAAAGCACAGTGACATAAGATTTGCTCTGTGAGCATCCGACTGACAAGAGGTGCTGTATTTGAATCAACAAAATTACAGGAGCTAGTGGTTAAAATGCATTCTCTCGGCATTTATGTAAGGTGGGGAAGCAATTGTGCCTTTAAAGAACACACCTCTTGATTTTCAGGTGAAGAAAGCCACCTTTTACTCAACTTAAAAAAGGGAATCTGGTCTTGGACTGGTTCTTCTCCCTTGAGTGTGTAGAGGTTGGATTTAAATTTTTTAGCTGAAGGCACATAAACTGACAGATACTTGTTTTCTAAGAATGAGGGGCCTAAATATTTTGAGACATAAAAATCACTGAATTGAAAAAACCCCAAAATTAAAATTAATCCTTTTGTGTTAACAGTGCCCTTTGTAATAAGAAAATCTGATACTTGCTACTAGTCCTCTTGATCCTGCAAATAAAAAAAATATAGCTAACTTTCAAGCTGTTTCTGAAGTTGTAGCTGAAAAACTGTATTTAAAAGTCTAAATGTCTTCCAATACTATTATTTCAATTTCCTTTTGTGGGATGACACCACACATGATATTAAACAGGGGTTTTGAATGTTGCTTTTCTGACTGCCCTCAGTGTACTTGCTTAGTAATTAAAAAGCAAATTGTCCCATCCCAATATTTTTGAGGCAGTTTTTTTGTGTTGGCACAACTATAATTTTAAAAGAGTAATAAAGTCTTGTTAAGCCAGTATCATTCCATGGATAGCAATAATATATAAATAAAACCTTCATAAAATTATATTGAACATGTGAGGTTCAAATTATATTGAACAAGCAGTTCTGATCACCTGGTTGTACTACTTGTCCTCATTGAAATTATGTTTTACACTTAGTTAAAAGTAATCTTTGTCTGGTTCATTAACTCACTTCTTTTGGTGCTTGCATTAAAAGATGAGGTTGGCTTGATCTTCCAATGACAAATACGGGCAAAACAGGAAATAGTGTTTGCTGGAGAAGGTAAGTAAAAGGCCCCAAAATTATATTTATGTAGTCCATAAGCAATATCAAAATTCTCATCTTTTCCTTCTGACTGCAAAAAGTTTTCATTTCTAAATTTGAGATTTGGCCAATTCAGAATTAAGCAGCAAGAGTAAGATATCTCCGTGCCAGTGGCTAAATTGCTGTGAATGGAAGATAAATATTATTCTGCTTGTGTTCTGATAGCGAAAAGCAAGTGAAGCTAGTAGGTGGCTTTCTGACACACAGATGATTAAAAATAATATTAAAGAATCCAGAATTCTGCTAGAAGATAGGTGATGATTCTGGCTGGGATGTAGTCTCAGAAAAAATACCTAATACTTCCAATGTGCAACTTGAAAATAATAGGATAGTACTTTAATATTAGGAACAAGAAGACCAGACTTACTGAAGATACTCAATATTCTACTTGCTTTTGCTTTGTTTGCTGCTACACTTAGATTGGAATTGTAGGACCGCTTAGGTTGGAAAGGACCTCCAAGATCATTAACTCCAACCACTAAGCCAGCACTGCCAAGTCCACCAATAAACCATGTCCTTAAGTATCACATTTATATATCTTTTAGATACCTTCTGGCATGATGACTCAACCACTTCCCCAGGGAGCCATGCCAGTGCTTGACAGCCCTTTCAGTGAAGAAATCTTTCCTAATACCCTGGCTAAACGTCCCCTGGTGCAACTTGAGGCTGTTTCCTCTTGTCCTGTTTCTTGTTTCTTGGGAGAAGAGACAGATCCCCACCTTGGTACAACCTGCTTTCAGGTTGTAGAGACTGATAAGATCACTCCTGAGCCTCATTTTCTCCAGTCTGAACAACCCCAGTTCCCCCAGCTGTTTGTTCCTCATAAGACTTGTGCTCCAGACCCTTCACCAGCTTCACTGCTCTTCTCTGGACACACTTGAACACCTCAATGTCCTTTGTGTTGTGAAGGGCCCAAAAATGAACACAGAACTTGAGTATATTCCGCATATGTGACTGGTTTAGATCCCTGGAATTGTTGACAGCAGTTATTCACATTAGAATCAAAATAAAGGAAGGGAATTGTAATGCAAAAAGACTTCCAAGATGTGTTTCTTCTCTGCTCTGGGTTCTGAGCAGTCTGTCTTAAGATAATTTTAGTGCATTGTCTGCATTTCCAGGTGGGAAGCTCTGAAGTGCTTTGTGTCTTTCTACAGTAGAAAATGTGCGTAAATCAGAACAGGCCCTTTTGCTACTAACAAATCATGCAAGGGAATCAACTGTGGTGTGTTTCAATAAACAAATTGTTACCAGGTAATTCCCAAAGTCTGTTAGCTCCATATCTGTTTAACAACCCTATTAATTATGTGAATTACTATTTTTTCTAGTGTATTTTTCTTCAGTTTCATATACTTGGTGAAAACCAGTACTAAGTGCAGAAGTATTACTGCCTGCTAACATTTTCATCCCTGGAAGTTGTTGATATTTGTTTGGGTTAGGTAACCTGTACATGATATGGAAGAAAGTATTTATGAGATCTAAAGAATGTGCTTGAACATGTGGAGGTTCTGAAGGAAATACTGATGTAGGAGCCCAGTTTTCTGAAATAAGTGATTTACAAACTGTTTATTTGCAAGGCAGTGCCTACTGTGAAGGCTGACAGCTCCAGCAGCCTTTTCAGGACCAACCAATCAGTTGTGCATAGCAGCTGGACACATCTTACCCTGGTCCCAGTTTGACTCAATCTGGGGTGAAGAGCAGGAATGTATCAATGTGTTTCAGCAATAGTGTGGCCAGCAGGACGAGGGCAGTGATTGCCCCCCTTTCCTTGGCCCCTCATATACTGTGTTCACTTTTGGGGCCCTTAATTCAGGGAGGACATTAAGGTGCTGGAGTGTGTCCAGAGAAGAGCAATGAAGATGGTGAAGGGTCTAGAGGGTGAGTCCTGAGAGGAGCAGCTGAAAGAGCTGTGATTGTTTAGCCTGGAGTAAAGGAGGCTCAGGGGGACCTTTTCTTAGAGAAGGTGTAGCCAGATGGGGGTCACTGATCTCCCAGGAAAACAGCAACAGGATGAGAGGAAATGTCCTCAAGTTGTGCCAGGGAGGTTCAGGTTTGACATCAGGTGAAACAGAAAGGGTGATTAGACTTTGGAACAGGGTACCAAGGTCATAGGTCAAACCTATGGCCAAACAGCGCTGTGCCAACTATACCAGGGCATTGAGTGCCACGTCCAGTCTTGCCTTGAACACCTCCATCTGTGAGGTTAGTTTTGGCATGTTTTGGTCCTTTCCACTGCACCTCAGTTCCTCCCAGACAATTTTCTTTTAGTCACTAAATCTCCCCATTTTCTTTCTTTTTTTTTTCTTTGATTGCATTTCATTTGATCCTATCTCCTCTCCAGAGTGTTTGTAGGTCTTTTGTGTTTCGCAAGATTTTGTTTCCCTTCCCGGAATTCCATTTCTTTTCGGGACGGGAAATGAAATCTTGCAAAACAGAAAAGAAAGACTTACAAACACTCTGGAAAGGAGATAGGATCAAATGAAATGCAATCAAAGCAAAAACAAAAAACCAGAAAATTGGGACATTTTGTGACTACAAGCAAATGGACCAGGATTAATGAGGTGCAGTGCAAAAGACCAAAACATGCCAAAACTAACCTCACGGATGCTGTAAAAGCAGGGGAAAAAATCAAGGAGGAAGACAGAACTTTGAGGGGAAGATATGAGAGACATGGCATGGATACTGAAAAAAAACTTTTGGCCAAAGTGAAAGCCATCAAAAGGCATGGGATGCCATGAAGTGCAGGGGCTTGGACCAAAGCTTGCCAAAATTTATCCCCATTAAAATCTTAGAAACAAAAAAGAAAGACTTAGAAACACTCTGGAAAGGAGATATGATCAAAGGAATATGATCAAATGCAATTGAAGAAAAGAAAAAAGAAAATAGGGACATTTTGTGACTACAAGCAAATGGACCAGGATTAATGAGGTGCAGTGCAAAGGACCAAAACATGCCAAAACTAACCTTACAGATGCTGCAAAAGCAGGGGAAACAATCAAGGAGGAAGAAAGAACTTTGAGGGGAAGGTATCAGAGACATGGCATGGATACTGAAAAGAAAATAAATTTTTGGCCAAAGTGAAAGCCATCAAAAGGCATGGGATGCCATCAAGTGCATGGATATGGGCCAAAGCTTGCCCAGTTTATCCCCACTGAAATCACAAGATTTCTTTTCCTTTGCCTAAACGAGGTGTTCAAGGAAACACCGTCTATATGTTGGACTCCATGATTTTGTGGGTCTTTTCCAACCTAGGTAATTCTGTTAGTCTGTATGAAATTACCGAAGCCTCTATTCTAGACACATTCTTCCTATCCCTTTCCAGCCTTAAAAGCTTCTAAAAAAGGTCATACATTACTCTTTTTTTATCTTTTCCCTTTGAATAACAGTCAGGATACATGCAAATTTTTCTTTTTAGACTTTTACTACATGCTATTTTCTTGCTGGTGGTCCTCTCCCTTTCTCAAGTTTTTGGCTTTGTCCACAGTTTTATTCATTAGTCCCTATCTGTTCTTAATTCTAAAGTACAAAGTTCCTTTTCATTTTTAAAAGTTATTTTTTAAATTAAATTATCCTACAACCCTCTTTTTTTTTGTGCAAATATAAAAGTTTTTGATGAGGAAATTATCCCTTTCTGGTACTTCAAAGGGAAATGTTTAAAGCTGTGGGATACTTCACGCTCTTAACCACACTCTGTAGAATTAAAAGTTAACTAATTTGACTGGACCTTGCTTTATTACATACCAAACTCATCATATTGGCAAAGATGAAGAAAATCTGTAAGTTTTTGTATGGAACCATGAGGGCTTGATTTAGGTGATGGAAACTTCATGAAAGTCTCTTTGTGCTGTAAAAATTAAGAGCAGACGTGAATTATTACAGCTGCTCAACATAACTTAATAGGGTGGAAACTTGGTAAACTGCTGTAATTTGGTTGCTCTGGAGTTCTGTGGCCATACCACAGATTTCTTCACGTCTCATACCATGGATTTCTTCATTCCCCAGTGTACAGCATAGCCTGCTGCAGCCTGCATGAGAAATGGGACAAGTGTGCTTAGCTGTGAGTTGGATCCACTATAATAAGATTATCCCAGAGCTACACAGACCTCACCAAGCAGCTATTTTAAGCAGGGAATAGCAGAGAACAAGAGCAAGCAGCCGTAAAATATGTCCAGCTGTCTCCCTTTCTAGAATTCCAGGATGGAAAGTGTTGCTGTGGTGTGCATACTGTGAGCCTCAGGTAGGACATGTCCCTTTCTTATCCCTTCATCCTCTTCTTTCTCTTCTTTTTGGCAATTTTAGTAGTTTAATGAATACTTCAGGGTACAACTGTAAGTTTTAGTCCTAAACTCGGCTTGCAGAGAATAAACCATAAGGCTACTGGCAAGAGGCAGGGAGTTATTTCCAACATAATGGTTTGCACAGGAAAACCATACCACCTGGTATGTGTTTGCTACATTTTAATAGTCTCCAGTGGTTTAATGGGATTTATTCAAATCAAACCACTAAGCTAAAGTTCATACAGCATTTAACAAAACATATTCAGTGTAATGCACAGCAATTTTTCTATCTTTCAAAAACTCTTTGGTTTCTTACTCAAGTGCTACCAATGCACCTCTGGATATGTTCAGTGCCCTACTCTTGGTTTAGACTGCCGTGGCACTCTCAAGCATTTAATCAGTTGCATGTAGAGGAAATGAATCCTCTACTTCTTTATTGTATCCCTGGGCATGACTTTCTACTTCCAAACTTTCTACTTATAAACATTGTCAAAGATAGGGTGAGGGGATTTGAGAATAGTCCGCGGTTTTCTATTCTTCTATGCTGATATCTGAGTGTATTTTTATTTTGTGAATGCGGTTTTATGCCTTATATAGGTCCCTTTTACGTTATGATGCCTTCAGCATCAACCCTAAACCCAGAATCAGAAGAAATAAATGTCTGCTTCCAGGTGCAAAACTGTCTACTTCAAAAACTCACAAATGGTCCTGCAAGGAAAATTATTATTTGGTCTTTCTTTATTTGATAAATGTGGTTAATGTCTTGAAAGAGTTTTCCATTAAAGTGAAATTTCGTTACATGCCAAAAGGTAGGATATAATCTTCAATTCTGTCTAACACTTTGAAATTGAGCACTTTCCCCTGTTATACTGGTGTACTATTATTTATTTTTCTGTGGTGGGATATTACAATCATGCATATTAAAAATCTTTCCAGAGGGACTTTTAATGACTTATAAGTGCTCATCTGGTCAATGTACTCGTCTGCAGCCGACAATCCAAATACAAAGTGATTTTTTTGAAAAGCAATCAAAAGTAAGTTAAGCACTTCTTGGATGCATTGAGAAAGAAGATAAAAATATCATTAATTATTTTAAGGATTTTAACCACAAATCAGCGAGGAACCTTGGAATAAACTTCTATTCTCAACATTGCAGATGTAGCAAAATTAAAAGTCATAGGTATGAAGTTCTGAATTCTTTAGACTTGAATTTATGTACTGTTAATTGGACATGAGAGCTGGTTCCTACTGAATTTACTTTCAAAGTATTTCGAAATAAACGAAGTATTTCACTGAAAAAACCTCAGTGAAGTAACATTATTGTGCAGCTCTTTCCACTTCTTCCTTTTTGCCTTCCTTCTGGATTGGAATATATAAGAAAAAGATTATAGTAAAGAAAAAAGATTTTGTAAAATTAAAGTGTATAGAACTTTATAATCTTCTGCAGTGATCCTCATACTGACTTGAAGGGAGCAGAACAGACTCTTCACACTACTAGTGCACTGGTTTGGGACTTTAGTGATCATCACAAGACATCACTTCTATGAACAGCATTGGTGTTGGTGTGAAACGCCACAGGCATCTAAAACAGAATTTGCTGAAAGTATTTAAAAATAATTAAGGTTATTTTGATTTAATGACAGTTTGACCAAACACAGCAGTCAAGGTTGTAGGCTTTATAATCATGGTCATAAAGGATATTTTAGCTATGATACTAGTAGTACTTAGTGTTCCTATTTTCCCATTTAGCCAGCCAGGTACTTTTAAATTGAGCTTTCTTACACTGACTTTTTAAAGCATTTGAATAGTCTTGTGCAATAAAAATGCAATAAGGAAGGATCAGGTTTCTGTATGTGTCTGTCTGTCTGAGCCACCAGGGGGGACTCATTCCTCATCTATAACTTTTCTGCAGCAAGTATCTGACAAAAACACCCATGCTTGAACCAGGTCTAGAAAGTCAATTCAGCTGAGAGTTTGTCTTCTTTCATATTAAGAGAGCTTTATGTAAAATCTTGTCAATCTGCAGTGCTCTTTCCACTCTGCCCATGAGTGCATCAGCCGCCCAACGCATTAAGCAGCAATGCCAGACCAAGTCTGGCCACAGAGGGACCCATGTTCAGCTGGGAAATCTTGTATATCAGTGGAGTACGGTCACTGCCACCCCCTGCCTGCTTCAAACTGACCTGGGACTTGTGCTAAACCTGTTGGACTGACAGAAGACTCAGCAGAGAGCCTGGCTTGGCTTGTCACAGGTTAAATTCCTTCACACCACTGGTCATGGTTTTGTGGCTGAAAGGAATATTTTTTTGGCTGTGCAAGCAAAAGGTAGCTCTTCTTTCATAGCTGTTTCATAGCTCCTTTGTGACTGTCTCACTACTGCATTTCTTTTTTCCAACTCTTACAGCCTTCCTGATTTATTTCAATTTCATTGTGTGTCTTACTATTTTTAAGCAAAATTTGTCCATCTTGAAACAGAACTGTGTTATTGCTATGATCGCAAGGATGTTTTATAGCATCCTGTTAAACAACAGCAAAAATCTGTGTGTGATGTATGTACTCTGGAGACTTGTCAGGAAAGTTATATAATTTTGAATTCCCACTTAAAAGCCAAATACTGAAAATTTCTTAAAATTTTGAACTCTGTCAGGCCAGTGGGACTCTTCTTGTGGTCTATAGAAGGATTTGGAAATACTGAAGGGAATTCTCTAGCTGCATTAAATTTTCAAATTTTTGTCTTATTTTGTAAATTATTTCATGTAGTAGTTAATTATTTGGTACTTTCAGGCACCTTTAATTCAATTTTCCCTTTCCCTAATTAATCTAGGAATTACCCCCATCTCTGGGCACAATCAGTCATGGTTTTTGTGCACATCATAACATCAGATGGTTGCATTCAGCTCCATTTGAAATATGTAATCTAATTACATTCCTTCAGATGTCTGGTGTATTCTTAAAGCATGCTGAGCTTTGTAAGAAGCTCACATGAAAACCAGTGAGAGGTACTGGCTACCATAAAAATAAGAGAATGGACTTGGTTTTCATCAGTTGTGGATTTTTCTCTTCTTTAATATGTGCAGGAAACTCTGTGTTTGAAATTATGCCTTTAAAAATCTTACCCTGGATGACTCAACTAAACTTGCTCATTACATGCTTCTGGTAGTCATAATGTCATTCCACTTCCCCATTTCACACAGTTTTCTCTTTAATTTTTCACTCTTGGTTTCAGCTGCATTGTCTGGGGAAAATGTAACAGCAAAAGCAGGAATTCTTTTTCTTAACAAAATTTAGTGTGGTGATAACTGACAGTGGTGCTGCAGAATTAACAAAGATTGCAGAGAATTTGATAAATAGCAGAACTTTCCCTGAAGACATGTGACTGACGATGACTGTGCTGAATTTTCTTCCTCTTTCTCCCAAGTGAAGTTTTATACCATCGGATACTGAGCAAAAAAAGTAACTATGTTTGGACTCCTTTTTTTCATTTTATTTACCCCTGGAGTCAGTGAATTCATTTGTACATCATCAGATCTTGAAATGTCATATACTTTTTGCGGTAAGTAAAAAAATAGGTAATCCTTTTGTTAAATTTCTGGAATAATTACTGTAGTCTGAGGGATTGTGAGTTTTCTTTTAAATTTGTTTCTTTTCTTTCTATTTTTCTTTGAGAAATACAGAAAAAGAACAAGAAGTATATTTCTGTTATTAATCACTCTAAGAATTTTACTTCATAGGCATAAATCTTACCACAAGGCTGGTTCCAGCAGCTAGAAGAGAGAGAATTTTATTCTCAAGTAAAGTAGGCATGTTTTTGTTCAGAAAATATTAGAAGATAATGGATTTAAACTAGTTTTGCAAGTACTCTGTTGTATAAATTATACCCATTGAGTTAACCAGTATGTTACAATGAAAAGCTTGAAGTATGTGAAAAAAAAAAGAGGGAATGTCGTATTCTGTCAGGCTGCAGTACCAATCAGGTTCTGAGACAGCATGGTGTGTCCCTCCTTGCCCTGTCTGTGTCATGGGCTGATATTTTGTGAATTTTAAAAATGCAAGGTGGCTCAGTCACAGAGCAAATCTACTCAAAGGTTCATTTACATTACCTGGAAAATACGCTGATGCATTAAAAATATTTTTAGCTCTTGTCAGCATGATTAGCATAAGTAGGGATATTTTCAGTAGAAGAACATGCTGGTTAAGTGCTAATGAAAAGTTTGTATATCTTCAAAGGGAAATAAAGGTACTTTTGTCTCTGGTTTTTGTGTGCAAAATATCATCAACCAAAAATTTACTTCTCTTTACTTAAAGAAATATGATACTGGTTTTGCCCTTTAAATGTAAAAATAATTAATAATATAATTTTAAAAACATATTTAATATTTGCCACATATATTATATTAAGCAAATTTATAGCATATAACTTAAATACATTTAAAAATATATATGTGATTTTTGTGTGTATAACTGTATATTCTTATTATTTTTATTGAGAAATCTATTCACACTATCACTGTGAAATTTTTTTTTCCCTGTAGATTCTGCAGCTCATTCTTTCATGTTTAATCTGACACCTTGCAGCACAAAGAACAAACCTATCTGGAAGGCTGCTCTTACCTGGATTCCAAGTGAGTGTCTCTTAACTAGACAATTATATTCTGGAAATGCTGAAAATGAAATACAACTGAAAGACTGACACTTCATCCTAAATGCCATGTGATTTAGAGAATTGGTTTCTGGGCTTAAAAATGGAACAGGTAAACTATAGTGATGGACAGAAATGATGATTTATGAAACGTGTTTGAGTTTTACTTGGAGCAGTTACCAGAGCCCTGCACACAGGACTGTCACTGTAAATGCAAATCTGTGACAGTTTGGGTGTATGGGCATTTTGGTCTTCTGGCCTGGACCAGATCCAAGTCTTTTAAAGGAGAGAGAGTATCATCAGGCCATCCAACTATGGCAGGACTTCTATGAAGAATATGTGTGTTTCAGAAGCTGGAAATGGTACTGCATTTTGTGTGCAAACCTAACTGTGGTCTTTAAACCCACCTTTAAGCCAGCAAGCTCAGCTAATGAAGTGTTTAGGACCTGGCTGTATCATAAACTTCCCCTTCTGCATTAGGTTTCCTTCTCTTGAAAGACATTTTTATGATGCATTCATGATAGTTTCTTTGCAACACCTGCTTAAAACTAAGGTCTTAATTTGAGCCCGTGTTTAGGGTAGCTGTGGAGCTGAATGAACTCTGTTTCCTTTACTAAAGAAATTAAAACAGACTTTGAAATTTTTCTTCCAAATGTTTTTAAGACTAATTTTTTGTTGTTGTTGTTAAAAACAACAATAGCTTTTTTCTTTTTTGTTTTTCTGGAAGTAGCAGTTTTCAAGATAGATACCTTTTTAATTTTGGGGGAGTCTTACAAAAATACAGTATTTTGGCTAAATCTAGTTTTTATCTAAACAGCACATCTCCATATATGCTTTTCCTCTCCATCAGTTACCATTTTCTTACTTGCAATGTTTTAATTAGGAAGTGACATCCACTTTTTGAAGATTGTCTTCAATGTCTGGTATGATGGTGCCAAAGCACTCGTCTGGAAAGAACTCCTCTGCAGCGGAGCTGACGATGAATACTCACTGTGCGGAACACTGAAAGGAGGTTGGTGTGAAAATACATGGTGCAATCAAGCCATGCAAACAGAGTTTTATCTCCACAATCTAGACCTTGCTTGGCAGGAAGCAGACCTCAGAGCAGGCAATTCTCCAGTGCCAGAATTCCAGTGAAGTAGAAAATATCCAAATTCTTTATTTTAACATCCTTGTACTGCAGTTTCCATCTCCATAAATGAGGATTACTAATATCCTTCATCTGATGATGACACTTATTCTGAACATCTCTAAAATGACATGGAAAGATTGGATTTGACTGGACTGAACAGGAAATTTGAGAGGCACTGTGGGCACTGCTAATATCCAGAACAAAGTTTATTTAGACATGTGTCTGGATGGGTTTTTTAAGAGATTTTATACACCTATGTAGGATGTTTTTGGTTTTTTTTTCCTATAGAGAAGAGTGAATCCTTTGGTAGGGGCTAACAAATATTAACACAATACATACTCAGATTCAGAGAATCCAGGCAGGATGTCAGACTAAAGGCCAAAAAGACCTGTAAGGATGTCAAAATACAGTCAGTTTTCCTTTCTTTAAAAATCAGTATTAGCTCTATTCAGTTACCATTCAAGTGAACTACTATTACAAGTTAAATTACTGGAGTTATCACAGTAGGATTTGTCTGGAGGAGATGTTGCAGGAGCACTGTGGTTAATTCCTATTTTCTGATGTGGTTTCAACAAAAAGTCAGAGCTCTGAGAGAAGAACCAGATGAGGGCTTTATCAGTGAAAGAGTAAGTGACGTTGGCAACTGCTACTGAGAGATATTCCATATTGCTTTGAAATTATTTAGGCAGCCTGATTGATGGCTTTATGATTAAGTAACTCTTTGTATTATAATTATCTCTGTTTTTCAGAAACACTTGACTCAGCATTTGACATTAAAGGCTCAAGATTTGAATTTCCAAAGGTACTTTTCAATGTTCTATATAATAGTAAAATCACATACTTACAGGTATACTTTTTTCTGAAGATGTTCACCCAAACTGACGAAAACAGAAGAGGAAATGTCAGAAAACTTTCTTATAATAGAATTGATGACAATAAAATGGTAGCATCTCTGAAATGATAGATGTTCAAAGGTTATTATTCCTCTATCTTTCTTCCTTTATTTTATAAAAGAAAAGACCAAAGTAATCGGTTAATGTCACCTTAGTTATTCCATTTTGTTTGGTAAATTATTCTCTTTTCTTTTACCTGTTCGAGTAAATCCATTCATGTTCCTTCTGCCCATTTCATTCTTTATTTTACATTCTCTTCACATGCTGCTCTTTTACTCCATGAAACCATTTTCAAAGATTTGAAATGGGATAACAGTATCCAAAAAGTAAAAGCAGTGCTCTACTGTTAAACCAGGGGCAGCACCAGTCCTCAAGTTAAGCCACTCTCATCCAACAACTGCCTCATCAGTTGTCTGAGCTTTTCCAAGACCCTTATCAAGACTATTAATCCCTAAAAATGTCACTAAGGAGCTCCTACTGGTCCAAAATATCCACCATTCCCCTTTACTCATGGATCTCCAACAGTCCAAGAGATCTTGTAGCCCCAGAGCTTGTAACAGACTGGAACATCCTCTGCCATGAGCTGTCCTCCTATCCATGAAGAACTCATGGTAGACCTGACACTTCCTGGTGGGACTAGGAAATGCTGTTCCTGAGTAGGCGGGTCATGAGAAGGAAGGTGAACACTGTTTTATTTTTATGCACTCATATACCTGACTATACCTATGAGAACAGTCCCTGATGGGAATGTGTCTTTTTCAGTTCTAACAGAAATCACCAGAATTATTCCAAGAAGCCAGTTAGACAAGAGCAGGCAGTATTGTGGACTAATTTTCTTCTTTTTTTTTTCTTCCTTGTTTTAGGGCAATTATAGTATTGTTGTGCAAGGATTCTCTGATGATTCTGAGAATAATATGGTCATATGCTTGAATTTCACCATGATAGTAAAATAAGATGCTTTCTGAGTGCAACAAACTTCTCAAATAATTCCAGAATATGGAGGCCACTTCTGTGAGCAACTGGAATCCAAGCTGTGAAGTAATATGCACACTGAATTTCCTGAGGCAGAATACATCATGTGCTGTCTGGGAAGCTATAAGATATAGTCTTTCTCATTTGTAGCACAGCCATAATCAGTTGCTCAGCCAATGTGCCCAAAATTTCTGGGAATCAGGCATCCTGATTAATCCATGGAATTACCCTGACTGGATGTCAGGCTGGTCCTGCATTTTGGTGCTGTGCCTTGAGTTACATTAAAGCTGAGTGCTTCAGACTGAGCTAAAGTAATCAAGAAGTTTTGAAGTTTTGAAGTGCCAGAATCAGAAGTTCATCAGTATTCAATTTAAAATAACACAGCAATCGAATTTGGGAACCCTGCTGTGAGGTGGTGGGGGGGTGTTTTTTTGGTTTGTTTGAGTTTTTTTTCTTTTCTTGTAACAATAAAACTTGTTAGTACAATCAACTTAAGAGATGGTTGTTATTCTCCTGTTATTTTGTGATGTTTCTTCAGATGTTTCATATTGTTCTGCTCTGTTTACACCAAGCTGAAACAGAGGAGTAATAATTTGTTATGTGGTAGTAACTGATGTGGATAAAATCCAATGTGGAACACTTTTTTTTTCCAGTTACACTGATACAGTACAGCTGAATTTAGTCATCCAGAGCTGCAGCTGCAATCCCTTAGGATGTTTTTAGCTCTTGCTCAGGGTCCGAGGGGCAGAGGCTACACAAACTGTGTCCTTCAGAAGTGGGAGGGTGGTGTCACACAACAGGTTGATCTATTCCTCACTTATTCCTTTAAGGTATTTCCAAAATTTTCCTGGAGCTTTTACCCCTTGGGCAGCCGACACTGAGTACCCACCTGCCCTCTCTGTTGCTTTCCTGCACCCCAGACCTTCAGTCAGACTTTGGTGGAGTATAAGATTTGGTCCTTAGGAAAAGTGCTGTCCTGTTTCCATCCTCAGCCCCCAGGCAGCAGGGCTGGTGAACTTAGTGAGTTCAGAGACTTTTCCCCAACTAACAGGACACTGTTGAAGGTGCACATTGTGCTGGCTACTAGTTCATGCTGTCTAGCAGATTGCTTCCAAATGCCTGGAAAAAATTAAAAGCCAGAACAAACCAACCTCTTTCAGACTGCTAAATACCAAGCATGCAAATTAGAAGAAGTGAAGCTTTTAATCTCACTTTATACAGAAAGAAAGATGTTTTTCAAACTTGGTATCAGAAAACTCAAGGAAAAGCTCCACACCCAAGTTTGTAGATATTCCATTTAAAACTTGGTTTTAAATGATAGGTATTTTGGCTAAATAAAGCAAAATTATTAAGAGTCAATAAAAACAGAAGTAGAACTGCATAATGACTGAAGATAAGAAGCCATGATTACATATAAGTGATGGTGGCAAAGCACCTGTGCTTTCTGATGGTTCACAGACCATTCCAGGAGCAATCCAAGCTGGAGTATCACAACATGTTCTGCATATGTTTGAGCTGATTTACTAGAGTTGTGATCAATTTATTCCTAACTTGAAATACCAATCAAGAAGCAACCTGAGAGCATGACAAGCAATAATTACCTTTCTTCTACTGTTTTGCTTATTTCAAATAGTGTCTGTTTCAAATTATTGACCTAAGGAACAGTCTTACCTTATTATGTCCCTGTGTATACATTTCATGGCAACCAGCGACCACAAGTCTCAAAATCGTCTTCAGTGACGAGGTGTTCTGAGGGTTTTTTGGCCTGAATTATTTGGGATGTTAGAAGAAATATTTTGTTTATTAAGCAGCAAGTAACACAAGTAAGAGAGATTAACACTTCTGGAGATCAAAGACATTCATGTGCTCTATTTTACATAAGCATGTTCTAATGCTTTATGGATATTACAGAAAATTTGCAGTACATGTAAAGGTATAAATAGAATTTCTGTCTCTGAATAGAGACCTTTACAGATAAACATATGCACTCAGTATCTTGCCTTGCAGAATTTTTCAGTATAGATCTTCAGCTGAAGGGTTATGATTGTACATGCCAGCAGATAGGACAGCAAGGCAGAGCGCAGGAGCCACACTTTATAAAGCAAAGACTTTTCAAAGGCCTCAAGTTTTCTCCTTCTATGACTGGAAATATCCACTTCAGTGCTGGTGACTGCCACACCACAATCTCCCCTGGACAAGAGGATATAGATTTTGTAAAGTGTCAGATCATGCAAACAGCTTGGTCTGAAATTGCTGTGATACTGTAGGGTGAAGGGCTGAGCTGAAGGCAAAGCTTTGCTCTTCATGTCTGGTTCCTGGGGCAGAGTTCTTAAAAAGTTTTCCTTCCTTCCTTCTGCTGTCCAGAGCTGACAACTGTTATCACTGATTTCCTTTCCAAACTTCCCTGAGCCCATATTCAGGGCTCCATAGCAAAGAGGAGTTTCCTTAGGATGAAGTGAGCTGCTTGAGCTCTATGAAGATTAATCTGAATGTTTCCCTTTTCTTCACTTTATTAGTCCAGTAAACTTCGATCCATTTTTTTGCTTCTTCATTTTCTGCCTCTGTCTAGAGTTGGAATGGTGTGAATACTGTGAAATAAAACACCAACTAAAAATTTCTTTCTTAAAATATTCTGTGAGAGCTACATGCCCTGAGATCCTTGTATTTTGCCAGGAGTTCCAGCGAAATGTGCAAAGCCTCCTCCCGTGCAAACAAAAGAAAATCAAGGAAGGTTTTGTGTTTAGCATATTTATGTGAAATTAATATCTAAAGCCTTCACAAATACCTCTTTTTCTCTCCCTCATTACTGTTGTTTTCAAGAGGCTGTCAGGATTTTCTGCAGATGGGAAAAGAGCTTTTCTTCACCCCCTCACCCTCTGTTGCCAAATATGTAATTATGAGAAGAAGCAGTTCCTGTACAATGTGGTTTCCAAAAAGACTGCACACTTTGAGCTGTGGTATTACAGTTTTATTTGATAAAAGCCATAAAGTATTCATAATTTCAAGTGAGTGAAAGTCTGCTGACCACAATACATGTACTTTTGCTGGCTGAATTTGTAACATCATTTGAGATAGATACACAAAGATAATTCCATGTAATTCAGGTATTACAGCAGCATCTCTTGTGTCCAGGGAAGCAATTCCCTTGGTCACCCCTTAGCTTGGATGACACAAAGCACAGATACTGTGAACAAATAAACTACGTGGTCCCTGCAGCAAGAAGGAGTTGGATTTAATGATGCAGGAGATGTGTCTTGATCTGTCTTTCAGACATGAAAGGAGAACCATAGCAGCATAAATCCCTTCTGCACAACATTTTTTTCCTTGGTGGAAAGTGCTAGCAATTGCCTTGGAAGGGTCTGTGTAGCACATTTTGCTGAATGACTTCAGCTCCTTCGTTCTGCCTGTGGGTCCCTGCCAGCACGAGTGAGTTCAGGGCAGCAGATGGGGTAGTGACATTTCTAATGAGAAGAGAGAGGAAGGAGGGAGGGAAGAGAGGGGGTTCCTGCCTGCAGAGTTTAGGGAAGAGAGGACAGGAGAAATGAAATTTGGAAAGTCTTCTTGCCGTCAATAGAAATTACTGGACTTTGGAAATCTTGGATAGTAGGCACTGTGCACACATACTTGTGTTGTGGATCCCAGGCACCCCTATAGATCCTTTGGCTGCAGTAGATGGGTATGTCCCTAACCTCTTTTCTTCAAGATATATTTTACTACTGGCAAAAAGAGAAATATGTGCATATAAAACATATGCATTTAATATATATGCATATATATGAATGTATATATTTGGCCAGGTATAACAGCTTCCCAAAGATTCTGTATGGGAACAAAACAAACAAACAAAAAAACCCCACAACATCTTTTTTCCTTGAGCTTTAGCTTAAATGGCTGTCTTAGCTATGAGTATTTTGTTTTTAAATTCAAAGTTCTTGATAAAATAATTTCTTGCTGACAAACTAAAAGCAAAACTTTTAATAGTGAGCCTGGCTGTTTGCTCACAGGAGGGAACAGTTACTGTACTAAGTATTTCTGTACTAAGTACTAAGATTTCTGTCTGCCCATTTCCCTGTGCTGCACAAAACCTTTGAGAACTAGAGAGCAGATCGTATTTTTTTCTTGTAACTTCTGCCAACTGCACACATCCACTGAGTGTTTTTTTCTCTGAGTGCATCATTACTGAAGTACCTCCATGATGATTATGAGGTTGGTTTAGTTCTTAAACACATTCTGTTCAGTCACATTCCATTTAGACTTTTCACTGTATTACCCACAATTTTTATGTTTTTAGCATACCAGTGCAGTCCAAAATTTCAGTAATATAAATAAATAAATAAAAACAAAACCAAAAAACCAAAAGAAATATACACAGAAAACAAAATAATAATTTTAGTCCTCTGAAAGCAATAGAGTTGAAATATAGTACTTCACTTATGATGTGCCTAAAGGAGGAAATAATAAAAAACATTGTGCATAGTGAACAATTGTTCACTATGACTGTGAATTAATTTGAGCCTGCTTTAGAATGATATGACTTCATTTCACGTCTGAATATCAGCTGAACAGACTGGTAGTTATCTTTTCTAATCATGTGTCGTCGGTTGGACACAAGGTTTTCGGGGTGAAGGAAGAGACGAGATGGGCTCCATGATCAGAAGGCTTGATTTATTATATTATGATATATACATATATTATACTATACTAAAAAGAAAAAGAAAAGGAGAGTTTCCAGAAGCTGCTAACTACCTAAGAATAGAATAGAAAGAAAGAATGAATAACAAACCTTGCTCTCTCGGACTGTGTCGAGAGAGCTCAGTTCCAGATTGGCCATTACCTCCAAACACTCAATCTGGGCCAATCCAGAACTGACCTGCTGCATTCCACAGAAGCAGATAACCTATTGTTTATGTCTGGCTGCTGAACTTCTCGGCTTCAGCAGGAAAATCCTAAGAGAGGATTTTTCATAAAAGAAATGTCTGTGACAATCATGTATCACACTGAAGTGGTGTGCTCCATGTCAGCGGATATTGCATGTAGTGGAATTTTCCCAGTATCTTTAAAGCATTAAAGATACTTTTATGACACAGATGTAACGTAGACAGAACAATGAATATCATTGATGAAAGTTTCACAGATGGCTGTCAGAAAACACACTATCAGCAGGAGTATTCTTTTCTGATTCCCCAAGCTACATTCCAGTGATTCTGACTGCTAATTGTACAGTTTCTTTAACCTGTGAAAGTTTTTGTGATTTTAGTATTCTAATTAAGGAGGAAAAGAGATCTTAAAAAAAAAAAACCAAAGTAATATGTTATCTAGAGCAACCTAAAATATTAAAACAAAGAAACAGTATTGTCAGATGAGTAGTAGGGGAAAAAAGTGGTTGTGGGAAAGAAATAATTTTGATTACTGCAGAATGTTGTGTATTTATTTTGACCAAATAATTTTTAAAAAAGGAGGTTTCAATTCCTTTAAATCTGAGACACCTCAGCAAATAAGAAGTATTTTTCTGCTTCTGTTTTTTGACAAATAGTTATTTGAGCAAAGATTATTGTGCCACAAGATCATTGTGGTTTTGCTGATAAGCCAGGACTTGAGCTGTGATGGTTGTACTCATGTTAGTACCTACTTGACAACCTGAATTGTCCTTTTGGGCACAGATGTGCCCACTTCTATATTACTTTATATGCCTTTTTCTGGAATTGATGGCAACATTACAACTTTGCAAAGAGTACAACAGGAAGCAAGTTGTCAAGGGGAGCAGATCAAACCGTGTATTTTGACTTTATAAATTATAATTTTCTTATTGTACTTCTGGTTTTATAAAAAGTAAATGCTCCAGAAAATAGAACAACTAGACAGACTGATATGCCTCCTCCATAGGCACCTTTAGGAGTATATGTATAGAGTAACCAAAATTTAGACTAAAATAAAATAGTTCAGTTGGACGGGACCTCAGTGATCACCTCATCCAACTATCTGACCACTTAAGTGTGGATCCAAAGCTAAAGCATATTTTAATAGCATTCTGGACTTGATGTGCCAACTTCTGATAAACTCTGCTAGACGTGTTGAGTATCTCCAAATCTCCTTGAAGCTGCAAGTTGGACATATTCAGCAATATATAATTTTATATATCCCAACCATAGTGTAGTCACAATGAAAACTATTTTGTTTAAGTGTAGGTGAGAGGTCTGTGATAAAATAAAGATGTGGTATTTCCTTCCAGATTGGTATTGGTTCTACAGCAAATATTTTATACAAGAGTTACTTTGTTCAAGATGCCAAGCTGGGATGTCTGTGAGAAGAATGGGGAGCAACAGAGAAGGAGGTGTCTTCTGGCCTTGCTGGAGGTACAGCACTGTGCAGAGTCCACAGCCACTGTCACTGCTGTGATGGGAGCAGGATCACGGCTGCTCGCTGTCTTACTGTTGCCTCTTTGACAGGTACCATCTATTGCTGTGATAGTCCTACTTCTTCACCCAAAAATCACAATGTTCTGTGAGGAAATACACACTAAAATTATAAATATAATTTCAGTTTTGGAAACACATCTGTAAATAAGGAAAAGAGTACATGTGGTATAAACAGTTACCTAAAATATACATTCAAATGCAAAGTGTTTGAAGTATTGATCCACAAACACTACAATATCCATAAGTCAAGCATTAATATTAGGTTTATTTGAAGGAGGTGACTTGTTTCAAATATTCTGTCAATACAAGGATAACTAAGACACCATAATTCTGTGGCAAGTGCTAGAATTCTCCATAAGCTCGAGGTATTAATCAATTACAACAATCTGGTTTTTATAGCTTTTGGATTGCAGTGGTGCCTCCTGTGAGTAGCTTGTAATCAGGACTTTTGCTTCCCTGCTGCATACCATATAAATATTTATGAAATTAGTAAAATAATATTTTAAGGGTTCTTTGAAATGTGAATCATAGCCATATCCAGAGAACCTACTAAGGATCTAGCACCAAGAGAGTGACCTGGAATCCCTGTTTGGCCTCTCCAAAGAACAACCCACAAATCCTATGCAATGGGGGACTGGTTCTGTGCCATGCAAGATAACTTTCTACAGAGCATGGCAGACTGAAACAATTCTTGTTTTCCAATGCAATTTCCATTGTAATTTGTATTTTAAGGAATTAACAGTCTGGAAATCACATAGTATGACACAGCAGAGCATATGCCATAACCTAAGGATTTCACTGGACTACTAAGGTAGAAACAAAGCCAGATTCCTAACTCTGATTGGCCTTGACCATATGCCTTGTTTGGATGTTTAATTTGATGTCATGTGTGTTTGCCATAAAATTCAGCTGGTTTTTTTGCAGTGGTCTAGCATGTTTCCAAGGCATATCACAATGATCACAGTTCTGGGAAATATAAAATGGTAGGCAAATTAAACTACCTCATTTTTCACCACAATAAAGAATGTCTGTTTTATCAAAAAGGTCCTAACACAAGAAGTACATTGGTGCAATCTTTAGACAAAATCACTAAGTCTTTCAGTAATATTCTCTATTTTTAGGTTCTATCTGAAGGCTGAGAAAAAAGCAATATATTTTGAGGTACATTACCCTAGTGTGCACTGTAGTCAGATGGAAATCTTTCTGTCTGGTGTCTCTTGCTGGGCCTGGGTGATTTTCCTTTATGCACATAATAGCAAACTGCAAAATGTTACCTGCATGCTTTATATTAGTTTTTCTCTATTAATTTCTGTTGGGGGGAGCAGGGGGGAAAGATAATATTTGACTTTAAATGGGTAAGATAAATATCTAAATGTTCAGGAAAGAAATGGAATACACTCTCTTTAGGATTTAAATTCTTAACAACATTTCCAAAGTTGCATCAAGCCCAGAATTAAAGGAGGAAGTTGGCTGCAAGTTAGTGCCTCTCTGTAAAATCAACAACTGCTCTCAGAATTACAGCACTGGAGAGTTTATCCTTGCTGACGACTGACAGGATATTTTCTTGCTGAATAAAAAATGAGCAATCAAACATGGAAGGGAGTCCTGTGCTTAGAATCAAATTCGACACATTCTTAAGCACGGCACAAACTTTTTTTAAGCCAATGAAGCCATTTTTAGGAGGATTTTTGCAGCTTGGCACTGATAAGGTGAGTGCCTACACATAATGTGTCCTTGTCACCATGGTCCTGAATGACTCAAACCACTTGTAATGTGGCAGAAAGATTTTCACCTGTAGACTGTCAGTTTGAATCTGTCAAGCAACCAGAAGTTCCTGCTGCAAGAAATTTTATGCAAAAACTCCAAGCTGTGCTAGAAGAATATTAAGGCTGCATGTATAGTTGTATTCTCATTTCAGGCAGGACTGTCATTCATTTTTAACATCCCCCTTTCGGCTACAGCATGATGATTTTGTCTTTAATAACTCAATCACATAGCACCCTTCAAGCAGTGTGGGACAGGCATTTTCCCCAAATCTGCAGAAATGTTTGCTTTGATGAACAGAAATCTTTATTCAGTTTCTGAGCTTCTGGGTAAGCTTATCCCAGTCTAAGTGAAGGAACTCAAAAATAAGCACATATTTGAATGACACTGTGCATCACAGTCACTGTCATGATGAAAGTTTAGTTGTATTGAAAGTGTCTTTCCTGAAAATCTATTGAATTAAAACACCAAAGCAGAAAGGAGAAATGCTTGTTTTAACTATGTGAAAAATGGGTCCCTTACATAATCAGAAATAAAAAGCTAGTTGTAGGTTAAATAGCTTTTGCCTCCTGGGGTGTTTGCTTTCATCAAATGAAATACAAGAGATCTAAATGCTCGTTTAGCCTTTCCACAGAAAAATCTGACTCTGTTCAGCTTTAAACTCAAGAATCTCTCCAAAAGACAGGTTCTGTTACCTTGATTTCTTGAAGAAATTATGTTGTTGAAGGTTTTCTGTTTCCTGCAGATCTCTCCACATATCAGCAAACTTCCCCACCTCCTTTACTGTAAACCCTGGAACACAAAAATCTCCTCCAAAACAGAGGGCTTTTGTCTAGGCAAGTGCCTCAGGTTCACCCCTCTCTATGTACAGGCTCAGTTTTGAAGATGGCTTTGTTGAAGGGTTGATTGTTGGCTGAACCAGCACCTTTCTATGCTCCCTATGAAAATAAAAAATAACTAAATGAAGATGGTTTCTCGTGTGGTGGTCACTTATGCTGCTAGTGTTGCAGCCAGCCGAGTTTTTCTCTGTATGGTTGTATAGGGAATCTTCTGCAATGCCCTGAGTATTCTTTGAGGAAAATATGTGTTGAGAGTCCTGAAAAATCCTGCAATGCTTGGAATAGACAGAGCTGGAAAGTCTTTGTAATATTGTAATTTGTTTGGGCTAATGATCCCAATCGGCACTATCAGGTCAAGGCTTTTGGGAGTTGTTGGGCTGGAGGCAAACTCAAATTTAGTCATAGAGTACTGAAATTAAGAGAACTATTTTCTGCTTTAAATGAGGTGTTAATTATCTTAGTAATTGAAAGCAGACTAATTAACTTGGAGAGTGACTGACATCGCTCAAGTAGAGTTGTAAGAAATGCTGAGCTGCTGAGGAAGCACATAGCAGAGTGCAGTCAAGGATCCCTGGTCCATTGAGGGGCCCTTGGTTTGTATGGTCATTTTGGCTGACTGCTCGAGCATCCGGGAAGAGGACTGGGCTGCAGTGTTGTGTCCTGGCCCGAGGCCAGAGACCTCCTGTGCTGCTGTCCCCGTGGCACACCTGGGCTGCTCCTGCAGCCACCAACTCCAGCCTGGGCTTCACCTCCCTCCTTGTCCCCATGTCCCTGTGTGCCCTGTGGGAGAAAGAAGAGCAATGGAGAGGCATCTGGATCCAGCAAGCGCCTCTGTAATTCAGCATCAGCCTGAAAGGGAGGCTGGGAAATATTATTAACCAGAGTAGTGAACAGCTTCCGTTGCCTTGGAGCTATTGCTTTTGTCTCTAGCAGGGCTGCTTTGAATATTAAAGAAACTAATAGGGATCCAAATTAAAAACTGTGATTAATGTTATGAACCAGCCTAGTGTGCTTACTCTGTGAGAAAGCAAGGAATAATAGAAAACAATCCAAAGCCTCTCTTGCCAAAGTGAGCAAGTTCATTAAGTTGTATGGTGGCTGCTGCAACAAAGATAGATATTTTATAGTGCAAAGTAACTCCTATGTTGGCATTTGGCAGAAAGCTACTGTTCTGGTGAAAACAGAAAACAAGTATTTTACACATTTTCTTTTTTTTTTTTTATTTGTTGTGGGTTTTTTTTTTGCTGGTAGTGTTGTTGAAGTCCAGAATACTACAGTGACTATATCTTGCAATGATATGACATGTTCATGAATATTATTTTTAGATGCAGCTTGGCCATTCTTTTTTACAGGCATGGTATTAATTCAAATCCACTTCTTCTTGCTTCTGTTGTTATCTTCAGTTACCACCCCCATATCAGCCTCATGCTCTTCTGCATTCTTTCAGTTTTCTTTTCAAGACAAGTTCCAGCTATTGTATATAAATATCTTTTTTAAAATTTATTTGACTACTAAAGTAAATTTATTCTTCATATAGCTTTTCAATATGATACATATGGCCACAAAATGACAGTCTTTTTTTTAATCAGCAGATGCTAAAAATGTTTATTCATTATGAAATACAGAAAGAAAGATAGTAGGGGATTAAACAAATAATGAATGTGTGTATGAGTATATCCATCTGTATATAAAAGCTTTAGCAGCAGACACAGCAAAGAGTTTGGAGCTTCTTCTAGCAGTGGTTGATGCAGTCCAAGCTCCTGCTTAGCCTGAGTGTTCCCTTCACTCTCCCAAGTGGGTCAGGGCTGCAAGTACTGTTCCAGCATGAATATGTTGAGTTTATTGGGGTGGAAGCCATTTCTGTGCTAAAGACCCTCATTAGGTCTTTCCATGTCCTTTCTATGGAGATACAGATCTCCCCCATAAAGATAAATGGTCATCTGAATATTTTTTGAGCATCATAAAAAGCAGACACTAAACCCTTCCATAAATTAACAAAAAAATAAAAAACACACAAATGAAATGACCAACAAAACACTACTGACCTGTGGAAAATGTATGCAAGTTGTTTCTCCTTGCAAGCTCTGCCTTGTGTTAAGAGGTGTTAAGCAGCCACAGCTTATAGAATTGCAACATTCAGAGTGCTGAAAAATCCAGTGATAATATGAGACAGTTCATTTAAACCTATGTGCTCAATGTTCTCAGTATTGGCTCCTGTTTCTGGTTTTAGCAGTCATGGCCTGTTCAAAACTGAAGAAAGAAAACCTTTTTGTATTATTTTGCAACTACTAGACAAATTTCACATGGTGAAAGTTGATACAAACACATCAGTTTTGTTCAGAGCCAGAAAGCCTTTGCAATGGTTATGGTGCAACTGTGCGACACAATACAGTTTGGACAGGTTTTTATAAGTATTGAAAATTAATCTAAATTTATGTTTCCGCAGAAATTATTCCAACAGCAGTTCCATGGCATTAAGACTTTTCATTTCCTAGCTTTGAAAAGTGACACTCACCTGCTTTCTAGTAAGTAATTGCTAATGAGCAGATGTGAGACCTGAAGGACATTCCTTTCACAGCTGTAGAGTGTCTGTTATGCTCCATGCAATGAGAAGGAGCCATTCCCATATTTTCACTTAAATTCCAAGAATAGCTAGACTTTCATTCAAAGAATCTGAAAAAAGAAGATCCATGAAACGCAAACAGCAATTTTGTAAAGGTGATGACTTTCTGCTGCTACTGTCAGTCATGGCTGTGAGTGGTCCTTCAGATTAGCAGATAAAGGCAGCCTGCAGTGCTGGGGGAACAGGGCTATCCACTGTGAGCCTGCTTTAGGAGGTGGCAGGAAAACAGAAGTGTGATGCCCTTACTGGAGCTGAAGCGTCCATTAATGCAGGATTATGCTGCTGAGTCTCCAATCATGTTGTCATGAAAGGGGTTTCACTGGAAATCTGGCTACTTTGTGGAGAGAGATGCTGAGCCTGGAGATCCCAATTTCATTGCCCAGGCGGCTGAACTGGGGAGACACCAATCTCAAGGATTGTTGACAGACCAGAAAGCTGGGAGAGCATCCTGGACCAGGCACAGAAACTGAATTCTGCCCTTGAATAATTAGATAAAAGGATGTGTGGTTGAGTCTCCTCATGACAGCAGACTGTGAGGTAACCAAACAGGACTGGCTGTTTATTTACTTGTAGAGACTTCAGCAGCTTGTAGTCTTCCCAGACTTCTGCATGTGTGTCTTCTCCAAAGGAAACCCTGAACAGCTTTCTTTTAATGGAATTTTTACCTCTCCATGGGTCAGTGTAAATACTGAATGCAATATTTAGTCTAACTTATGTGCCAAGAAATAAAGAATTCTATGTTTGTGGGTTGTATGTGTCTTCAAATTTGTAGACTGTTCAGCAAATAGGAAATCCATAGTCTACAAAATGTAAGCTGCTTTTACAGTGTGTTCAGAATATATGGTACAGTGGTCTCAGTGACAAAAATTTAAGTGTTTAAGGATGGAGGTGTTGATACCAGCAAAATAAAACAAAGAGATGTTCTATTAGATTTACCAGGTTAGCACTTCATTTAAATAACATTGTCCTATCTATTTTATAGCAGACAGTCATGACACTCCTGATTTAATATCTTACTGAAGTTTTTTCCTTTTTCTAGCTACTCCATGAAATGTGAATTTAAGTCTAACCTGAAGAATGAAGTTCTGCACAATAATATTCTGTCATCACTTATGGATAAAACCATTTGTTTAGTTTTATACACAGATGAGAGAAGATTTTTCACTTTAGTTGGGTATTTGATGACTAAAGAAAGCTTAAGGAAAAAGGAGAATGAAGTGAAATTTACAGCCTGAGGGTAAACTCAAATTCAGATTTCCCTGCCCAGACATTACCTGCTAGAACAGTTTTTCAGCTCACTCAGGAAACACCAAGCTACCTCCTCTGCAGGAAATATCATTGGCATTCTAAGGGCTTTGTTTGTCATGGAGTAGTACAGAGAGTGGTCATCCATAGAATTTGTAATAGAATAAAGGACTGCATTGTTCATATTCAAGCAGATCTTAGGGAAGGAAAAGTTCTTTGGGCTACTTAGAAAGTATACTCTGTTAAACCCATGGCAAATTCCCTGTGATTTGGGTTGAAATAGTGAATAATTTGGGCAATGCTTATCATACACACACCACATGCAGGGTTGGTTCAATCCTGTGTCAGAATTAAGTTATCTCCTTGCTATGCAGCTGTGTGGGTTGACCCTGGCTGGTGCCCACTCTATCACTGCCCTCCTCAGCTAGAGAAAATATAATGAAATGCTCATGGGCTGAGAAAAGGACAGGAAGAGGTCACTTAGCAATTACAACCACAGGTGAAACAGACAACTTGGGCTAAATTAATTTAATTTACTGGCAATCAAATTGGAGTTGGGTAATGAGAGGTAAAAATTTAAGCCTGAAGAACCTCATGTCATTAAAGACCCACAGATAGCTTAACAGAGACCATAATGCAAACTTCCCCCGTGCTGGTGTCAGACTGGCCTACAACATGGACCCCATTGGCCCCTTAGGGCCAGCACAGGACACAGTGTGCTCTCAAACTGATGAGCTGAAAACTTTAATCACCAAACATGCAATGGCTATTATTTGTCCAAAACAGGTGACCACTGCTATCAAACATGATACTGGCTGCATTGTCAGAATTGCAACAGAAATAGAACAAACTTCTGAACATCATTGGAATGGTGCTTTTATGAGATATGCACCATCTGCAAACAGCAAATTGCATCTTATATTACATCCTATGATCGTTGTACTATTGTGCTGCATTTTATTTGTTTTGCTAGTAATATATTTTTATATCTACGCTTATCACATATCTCCCTGTGTTGGAAAAATGAATGACCAGTTGTTACCTGATTTGAGCTTAAGTGAGGGCCAAAATCTTCCCCTGAGCAAGGCAAGAGGACTAACAGCTGCACCCCTCACCTAGGCTCTGTTTTTTCTCAGACGTCTGTGGCAAGGAGCAAGGGTGACTGTCCATTCTACTCTGGTTTTGGCCCAACATACAGCTGATGTCACACCCCAACATGTGGTGTGACATCACTGAGGCACAGACAGAGCAACATGTAAGCTGGAGAGTTTGTGGGCTGGAGACTTTGTGAATTAATAAAGAGATGAATTAAAGAATTCATGTTTTCTGAATAAAGAGCATTGAGCCCCATTTATTTATTTTTTATATTTAATGAGGTCCTGATATAAAGTTTAACTTGTTGATTATGTCATCATGTAAACTAAGATATCCAAACCGTACATGACATTTCGGTGTGTGGTAGAAGTAAAAAACTGGAAAAGGAAAACTGCCTTTTTCTTTCGTCCAACTTATGAGTCTCTCTGATTACTAAGGATTATTCAGTTTAGATATGAGATCAATGCATCATGGGTTACCTGTAAATCACTGTAAACAATTTAGTAAAATATTTATTTTTAAAGGAAGCATCTCTGTTCTGGCCTTTGAGGATAAGAAAAATCTTTGCCAAGGCACCTAAGCTAGGTAAGAGTTAAAGTTTCTCCCTTTTCTTTGTCTGTCACTATTTCTGTAGGTGTTAGGAGATCTACTTTGAGACGTCTTGATCCAGAAAGGCTGAGGTGAAGTAAGGTTGTTTGCATTTGTGCTTTGTGAGGGTTTACTTAAAACAAATTATTCAAGTTCAGATGTTTAAACATTTGCTCTTTTTCTTCTTTCAGCTCATGAAAATTATTTCTATCCATAAAAGAGATCTTAGTGTTCTCTGAGGACTTGTGCTACTGTAAGAATTGTCAGTCTGTCCTCCTTTTTTTCCCTGCCGTTGTCCTTATCTAGGGAATTTTCCTCTGCAAAGGAGACTACAAAGCTTACAGCATGCCATGCATATCTTACATGCTGTCCTGGGAGTCAGCTGCAGAGTCACCATCTCTGTCTGTTGTCCTGTCAATGAAAATAGATTCTCAGTCCTACGATTACGAATCACAACATGAGTCCTGGCTGCCTTGCCTGACTTTGCCTGCTTTATATGAGCAAAGAGAAGATGGAAGGGGCTGGGTTTTCAAAGGCAAAGGATACGCCATTAGCTAGTTACTGCACTAATATGCGAATTCTAAAGCCACTTGGCAAATTTCAGTGGAAAACCTCCTTTCCTTTCTTAAAAAGAATCTCTGCAATTATTTGGTGTTTGATAAGAAAGCAGACTGTCTGAAAGTGTTCTGGAGAAGCTGCTTCCCAGCAATCTCACAGGCAGTGTTTGCTCATTAGTTGGAGTCACTGGCGAGCAGCGACTCTGCCGCAGTCCCTGGAGCGCTGTCAGTCAGTGCCTTTGATTGCTGGGGATTGCTCAAAGAAGTGACAAATGTTTCCCTTCACCTGATGCACCAGAGAAAAACAGCAATTACCCAAACATTGCATCTTGCTGTAACAGCCTCTTGCCTCCTGTGTGTGAGGCCGAGTGCTACTCCTGGAGAAGAAGAGTGGTTCACTTCAGTGTACTGTGTATTGCAGAGTGCTGTGTCCAGCTCTGGCCCCTCAGTTTGGGAAGGACGTTGAGACACTTCAGCTCATCCAGAGGAAGCAACAAGGCTGGTGAGGGGCTGGGAACACAAGTCCTGTAAGGAATGACTGAGGGAGCTGGGTGTGTTTAGCCTGGAGGAAAGGAGACAGGGGTGACCTTACAGCTCTCAAGCAGACTCCTTGAAAGGTGGCCATAGCCAGGTGGGGTTGGTCTCTTCCTCCAGGCAGCAACTGACAGAACCAGAGAACACAGTCTCAAGCTGCACCAAGGAAAATATAGGTTGAAAATTAGGAAAAAGTTTTTTACGGAAAGAATGATAAAGTTCCGAAATTAATGGCCTGGCCAGGAGGTGGTGGAGTTACCATCCCTGGATGTGTTTAGAAAAAGACTGGATATGGCACTCGATGCCATGGTTTAGTAGAGGTGTTAGGGCTGGGTTGGACTCAATGATCTTGAAGGTCTCTTCCAACCTAGTGATTCTGTGAATTCTGTGAATTCTGTGAATTCAGTATGTTGGGATGTGCCCCATCCCTGATGTGCCCGGGTTTATGTGACGACTGCCCCAGCAACAGGTTAAATAAAGTGTGGTGAGAGGGGGAACTCAGGGAGCCTAAACTGCAAAAGGGATTAGTAGCCCTGTTACACAAGACTGCAGGTTTAATTCAAAGGCATGTTGAGCCCACACCTCTTCTGCATCTGACACCTTTATCTCGCTCTTAATAACATCACTGTTGAGGGGAAGTGACGGTGGAATTCACCTGTAGTTTCCTTGTACATTTTATTGCCCGTTCCTTTAGAAATTCAGTAATCATTTGGCAGAGAGCCTGGCAGCAAAACCAGACCAATAAACTGAAAGTTGGCCATTATATTTGGTTTGCTTGCACATGAGTAAACAGCACAAAAAAGAAGCAGCAATACACAGTCCAGTGAGAAAATGGCAATTTTAAGAGCAAACAAGTACAAAAAGAAGTAAAAACAAGAGACGTGCAAAAGGAATTCTGCAGAGAGGCGGCAAAGGAATATTATTGCTGTGTGGAGGTCTTAAAGGTCTGTCTGTCTGAGGCCTGACAGCCCTGCAGAAGCTGTGGCACATTTTTTTTGTTGTCTGCCATGGGATGGTCATCTCTGACAGAGCAAGCTGCTGGGCTCAGAATTCCTGTAGGATTTCTCATGTACACTTGTCAGGTTTCATTAGTCAATGTCCTTGCTGTATGGCGTGAATCCACATGAAGGTCCATGGGAAGTGGCTAATGAAGGTTTTTAAGTTTCAATTAGTGGCCTGACAATGAAAAGCAATATGTGCATACAAGAGCTCTCAGCTGGCTTGCAAGGAAGAAATGGGAAGTACTCCTTGTGGTCTCAACAAGGAAGAGCAAAAAACGTGGGGGAGATTTGTTCTGACATCTGGTTTGTGTTGCTGCAAGTCATCCCTGCACAGCCTTCCCTGTGGACTGGGGTGACCTGAGGCTGTTCAGAACTGTGGCTGTTGTTTGTCACAGGTTTAAGTGACAATTCTTTTGGGTTTTGGGTTTTGTCCTGTTGCTTGTGTCACAAGTAGTTTGCATAATAATCATCAGTGAGCAAGTGGGAAGTACAAAAGTGCAATTGATTATCCTCAGGAGAGAGAGAGTATCATTTTGAAGCATTCCCAAAGCTCAGGAGGACCAGATTTCCTTTGGTGTGCCCAGAGCTCCTGTAGGGGTAACTACCCCTGGGCTGTTTTACACACAGAAATCCTGGACAAGTCATTGAGTATCACTTCCCATTTCACATCTAGAGCACCCCAGACATGTCTGACTGAGAGCAGTCCTGAGGCAGCAGGTCCCCTTCATCCCACAGGTGATGGACTTGCTGTGCATACGCATGTGGTGTTTCGGGGGGCAGCACATCCTGGGCAGAAGCAGACTTCAGGACACACAGGCTGATGTGATGGTCTTGGTAAGGAGAGAAAGCAGTTGGGTCTGAGCTTTAGTATCTTCTCCACAAAGCACTCACTGAGGCCAATTTGCTGATCAAAGTTTACACAGAAGACCACAAACATGAATTAACTGTATCTTAACTGAGTATTCAGGCTTGATTTTTCAGCAAGTAACTGTTTGAGGGGAACAGTTTAATTTAATAATTAAATAATTCTTAAATTTAATAGACATTAGGATTATCTAATTTAATAGACATTAGGATTCTTCTAATTCTGAATGAATGATTCACACAGGCTGAGATTTGCTGTGAATTTAGCTGCTTCTTCAGCTCATGAGCTTTTTACAAGTAACATGCAGCTTTCTCTACATTATTTGTTTTTCAATTTAATCAAGTAGGGCCTTAACTTAGGATCAAACTAGGGGAATGACAAAGAATTTTTGTGTCAGAATCTGACCCTACATTAATTTATATCTTGTTTTCTTTCCTCAAGAGATGGAATTATAAATAGTCTGAGAGAAGCATTGACTACTGAGTGCATGATTTCAAGTAGTCCATGTGTGCTGTGTTCTGGTACATGGTGTAGCTGACAGATGCTTTGAACTCTGGTAGCCAGAGAGACACTCAAATCTTCACTCATGGTTTTGTGCCTTCTCAAGAGGCAGGGAGCATGTTAGGGCAAGATGGCAGATGGTGAAATTTATGATGGTTCAGGAAATGTTAAATATGCTTTTTTTGGGCTAAGGACATCCTGCCAATTAATTATTCTTGAGTAAAATTCTAACATGAGGCATTAACTGGACTACAGCTTCTGCCAAGTCCATATAGTTTCAGCTGTGAAGTATTTCACAATGCTGTGCTCTGACAAATTACATTTCTTCTGTGCTGGGATGCTGCTGATACCATTTGGGAGTTTTGTCTCTCTACTTTGCGGAAAAAAAGAAAAAACTTAAATTGCTAAGGAGCACAAGTTTAATTGATTTTCTAAAAGCATTAAGGGGAAGCATAAGTCACAGGTTTGGGCAAAGTTCACCTATTATCATGCCATACAAGATATTTCTCTGGGGCTTTGATATTCTTTCCTACCAAAATACCTAAAGCACTTCAAAAGGTTTATTTCTCCTAACAAGCCTGGGTGTGGATATTTTTGTTTGTTTGTTTGTGTGGTTTGGTTTTTTTTTTTCCAAATAGTAAAATTTGAATGGTGCTGCAGATGTATGACATATAACAGCCTGGGGCTAGAAAAAATACAAAAGTATTGATGCAGAACTGAACAGAGTTGCTGTGTCCAAAGGATATCTGCTTGTGGACTTGAGCAGGGCAGATAGTATTTGCTTTGCTTCTCTATTGATTTTCCTTCCTGGCCTTGAGGGGCCCCAGAGAAAGTGAAAAGGCTTGGTGTTTCTCAACCCTCTTAATACAGACATACCCAAAATGATTTGTCTAAAATTTCCATGGCACTGCAGAGAACTGACCCCAAAGCACCCCACTTGCACCCTCAACATATTCTGCCTAGGCAAGGAGAGAGAAACACATCACTGGTGACAGTGAACTCTGTTTCAAGTCCTGCCTTGGTGCCCTGGGGTCAGATATGGGATACGTGCTCTGCCTGTGATTAGACAGCATCTAGTAGAAAGCTGAGATAGTTTTTTTTTCTTCAGCTTTCCCAGGTAGGAATGTGGGCTTGGATCTTGCACTGGATCCCTTCTTCTCCATCCAGGCAGCTCCACAGCAGCACTTGTCATGCCTCAGGGTAACAGAGCGACTTGTTTATCTGCTGCAATGAGCACTGCTGAGTCTTCAGAGGAGTGGAATTACATTCTGCATGGTGACTTGGGCTGCAGCCATGTTACTAAACATTGGCTAAAATTTCCCCTGCTTGTTGCCCTCACTTTATCCGCCATCGTGGGAGCAATGTTAGGGGCAGTAACACAGAAAGATCTGCAGAAAATGTTGGCATTTTATCCACTCTGTTGTCTCGCTGTCTTCAGCTGGATGACATGGCGCTGCAAATATTGTAAATATTAGCCCATGCTTGTGATGTTCTCCCTGTTGGGTCTTCTGGCAAAGATTTGGTTAATTTTTTTTGTAGGGGTGGGTAAGACGACAAACCCTTCTGCTCCCATTCAGCAGCAGACAACTCCATTTATTCAAAATTTAACTTTAAAAAGAGATCAAACACAGTGTCAGGATTCCTTAGGATTTTCAGTGCTTGGTTTTGAGAGCCAGTGAGGAAGACTGTCATCTTTTGGCTTTCATAGAAGGTGCAGCTTTTGCTGGCATAGCTCTGAGCAGGGTAGCTCAGCCTGGGTGCATGTGGGGTGAGGAACAGCTGCAGAGCCAGAGAGGAGCTGCCAACCTGTGGACAAGCATGTGGTGGATTTTAAGTCTTTGTATGTAATGCCAGTTTTAAGTCTTTTCTTTAGCCAGCTTTAGGGACAGGAATCTGGGTGCATGGTCCGTAAGTGGAGTAACAATCTGTTACTGCACTTACAGACCATGCACGCAGCCATCCTGCGGATCTGTGCCACTCCCATGGTCTTCAGGAGGTTACACAGTCTGATCTCCTGCCATTCCTGACCTGTGTGTAATTTGTGTTATCAGGGGAATTGTTTGGACAGAGGAAAAGAGTTTAATTAGGAGAATAGAATTCCTTCACGACAAAAATGGCTATATATTGTCCCTTCTCAACACTGCAAAAAAGAAGATATTAATTAAATATTTAATGTGAAGTAAGAGATTTTATTTAGATAAAAAAAACCAGGTTCATTTCTGTTGGTAAATTGAAATCAACTCCTTTCCTAGAAGCTGCAAACCCACACTCCTCTAACTCACACATGCACAAAATCCACCCCCTTGCTTTCAGCGAGTCCTCACAAGACCTGGGAGCTGCAAGAATGGCTCCTGGAAGTGGCAAAGCTGGGTGAGGACAGTTCCTTTCAGTCACTAACCTACTGTATAACAACTGCTCTGGGCTCTAACTAAACTTTGTCCATTGCACCATGGCCCTGGATTTTTAAAGCAGGTGCTAAAAAAAATGCACCAGGGTGACATATGGAACATGATCCCATATGCCATCCATTCCCTTGGAGATGGTAAGAAGGACTTGGGGGGAACTATAGCATAAAAAGAGCTTCTTTGCAGTGGTCACAGTTAACATGTCTGTATGATAAAAGTAGGGTGAAAAGAAGGAAGGAGGTATGCAAAGCTGATACTGATGGAAACCCTATTACTTAGGCAATGTTATTCAAGAACAATTTATCTGTGAGAAAATATGACACTTGTAATGTAGCCAAGTCCTTTGCAAGCTGTAGAGGCAGCTGCACAGTCTTGCCTGAGGCATTGAGCATGCCATCTGAGCAAGTTACAAGGAAATCTCTTTAAATAAAAAGGGGAAAAAAAAAAGCAGTTCATTAATATTAGGCACTCTGTGTCCTGCCAGAATGCTTGCTTTTCATATCAAGGGTCTGATTCTCCAGAAGTACTTTTTTGTCCTCTTTTGGATTGCTGACCAATTCAGTGGAGAGAATGTGTAAGGAAGCCAAAATCATATTCACTCACGAAGTATCTTTGAAATAGAGCTTTCTGGATTGTCCTATATTTGAAAGACTCTTTCATGGGTACATGGTGTGTGATTCAGCCACAAGCAGAATGAGGTTCCTCTTGTGAAATTGCAGATTTCTGCAGCGTCTTCATCTGAACTATCTCTCAGCCCACCCTACAATAAACAATGGAGAGAAACAAACAACTACATGAGTCTGCTACTTCTGAAATGTTTTGGATATCCACGTAATCAAAGGTGATTTGTGCCTGAGGAGTGCCATCTTCTTTCTTTTGGCAGTAGAGATGCCTTTAGACATCTACTGTAAAGTTAGGGAAAATGAATCCCAGCATGAAAGTATGCATCATTTTAAAAAGGCTAGCTCAGGTAGTCTGGATGGCCACAAGGCATCCAAATCCTGCATTCTCAGCTTTTATTTTTACATTGTCTGTGACAGATTCTCAGTTTTCTACTCAAATTCCTCCTTTTCCCCAAAGCACCGTCATCTTTTCTTAATTTTTTCTCTCATTCTACTGGCAGGCGCAAACAGCAGAATACCCTTTGAATAGTAGCCAGCAGTACAGCAGCCTCCTAAACTGAGTGTGTCCAATGAACCACAAGGTGGGTTCTGTAGTAAATCTCAGCATACTGGGTGTTGATAAATGGCATGACAGAGCAGCTGGTTGGGATTTTTGGATTACGGTTTGTTATTAGAAAATGACAGTTCACAGAAGTAAAAAGGACTGGTGGGAGCATAGTGGCTCCAAAGAAATTTTCCCAGTGGAGCTTTTGGTTTGTGATACTGAGAAATAGAGTGAGCTTGGTCAGCTACTAGGAATAGCCCTGGTTCATGTCCTGAGAGACCTTTAGTTAGATCTGGAGGCTGAATTTAGCTCTCCCATGCAAGAAGAATCCACTCCATTGAGAGTAGAAAAGGGAAACATCTTATGTAAAACTTTGGGAGGTGTCAGCATAATTTGTATCTGAAATGAGTACAACTGTTCCCTGTAAAAATATGAAAGAGAAAACTCTTCCTGTCCAGGAGATCTCAGGAGAGGTCTCCGAAGGCCTCCTGAGGTTTGTTAGGAGATTAACAAACTTAAATGCACTTCATGCTTGTTAATGCAAGAGAGATAAGTAGTAGGGTTTTAACTTTGACCTGTATAAACCAATTGCTTTAAAAAAGTCGAGATAGTTAATAAAAATTATTATGGGGTCCATCCAGATGGGTTGAGTTATAAGTGAAACACAGTTTCCACTGTGATTTTTTTTTTGCTGCAGAACACCCATGCTGCTCCATTATTTCTCAGAAAGTCTTACTGAATACAAGAGAAATGACCCTGGAAAAGAAAAGGAGATACTCTGAAATTATTTCAAAGCTTTTTTGTTTTCCAAGGTGGGAATGTGTTCTGTGTCTAACACGCACAGTGCTTTGCAGTGAGACCCTGCTTAGCTGGAGATGCATACAAACGCTGGCAACGCTTTCTGTTGCAAGAGAGGACAGGAACAACAGCTTGTAATTCATAAAATCATAGAATGGTTTGGGTTGGAAGAGATCTTCAAGATCATCTGGTTCCAACACCCCTTCCATTAGCAGGGACATTTTACACTGGACCAGTTTGCTCAGAGTTCCATCCAGCCTGGCCTTGAGTACTTCCAGGGATGGGGCATCCACAGCTTTTCTGGACAGCCACAACTTTTCTGGACAGCCTGTTTCAGTGCCCCACCACCTTGCAGGAAAGACTTTCTTCCTAATCGAAACCCATTCTCTTTTATTTTGGATCCATTCCCCCTTCTCCTGTCACTACATGCCCTTGTCCATAGCCCCTCTCTGGCTTTCTTGCAGGGCCCCATTGGTACTGGAAGGCTTCTGTAAGATTTCCCTGGAGTCTTCTCATCAAGTCTCCCAGTCTGTCTTCACAGGAGAAGTGTCTCAGCCCTCTGATCATTTTTGTGGCCTCCTCTGGACTTCCTCCAGGAGGCCCACTTCCTTTTTACATTGAGGACTCCAGAGCTGGATGCAGCATTCCAGGTGGGATCTCATGAGGGCAGAGTAGAAAGGCAGAATAACCTCTCTTGACCTGCTGGCCACTCTGCTTTTGGTTGGCTTTCTGGGATGCCAGAACACATTGTTGGGTCATGTTGAGCTTCTCATCAACCAGCACTCCCAAATCCTTCTTCTCAGGGCTGCTCTCAATCTGTTCTCCACCCAGCTTGTACTTGTACTTGGGATCCTCCCTACCCATGTGCAGGACTTTGTACTTAAGCATTGTATTGTCCCAAGCAATCCAGTTGGTATGAATTGTCTTTGGAATAAATGAGGTGGAATACTACAACAGTGCCAGATTTAAGGTTGTTTGGCAGTTTTTTGTAAACATGCTATTGACCTCATTTTGACTGGTAGGTAGCCAATAGCCACTTCAGTTAACATTCAGTGCTACAATTAGCTATAAAGAGTTTTGACAGGATCAATAATTCACCCATTGATCTTTTACATTCATTATTTTGCATCTAAAGGGTGCCTAAGCATTAATCAGAAAATTATTTACTGAGATGGTCTTGTGAAATCACTGTCTGCCCCCTAAAAGGCAAGGGAAGGAAATGCTACATGGATTTCAGGTGAGTTACTGATGACCCCTTGTCTGGGGCTGGCAGGACCCAATGGCAGGGAAGTGTCTGCTGCCCTTCCAGCACTGATTTCAGCCAGAGCCATGCTCTCTTTAGGCACCTGCTGATCTGTATAAATCTCCAGGGCTGTCCCACACAGTTCTCTGCTTAAAGGCTTTTGGCATGATCACGCATCTTTCTGAGAGCTTTGTGGGACAGTGTGGAAGAGCTGGGGGTGCAGGGTGACAGCGTCTGCTGCCTCAAGTGCATAAATAGCCCAGATGAAGACAAAAGGCAGGTGGCAAATTAGGACATAAACTTTGGTCTGTGGGACCAGCAGCCAGTTCCCTGTGTGTCCAAATGACACAGCTAATCATTGGGAATTTGTACCCATGCCATCCTCACTCCTTGGCTAGCACCCACCCACAGTCTGCTGCAGTTTTGCAAGGCATTCACACTGTTTGTCCTGCTCCAGTATCTCACACAGCCAGTGCCATTGGGTATAAAAATGTCGCAATACACAGACAAGAGACACAGACAGAGAAGAGATACAGCCAGAAAAGCAGTCATGGTTGCAGCAGGGTCTGTGACCTCCGGCCACTGGCAATATGCAGGCTGATCCCAGCCTGGAGGCAGAAGCTGACACTGGCAACCCCAAAGCCAGCCTGTCTGAGGCCACCTACCCCAATTTAAATTTGATCTACCTTGCTACATTCTTAATTAAGGAAAGCAGCTTCCATGCTAGTACCTCTGTGCCAGTTCACACTGTACAGTTATTTTCATCATGCAGGGAAAATGGTTGTGTACTCTGCACAAACCTTCAGCCACCAGGAAAACCTTTTTTCCCCCAGGCTCCCTCCCTTTCCGAATAAGATGAAATAAGTAGGAAGCTAGTTAGTAAGAAAAAAAATGAATATGAAACTAGGAAATATGTTATGGAAAAGGATAAATAGCTGAATAGCAGCTAAATTCCAACTGTAGCATGTCTGTCATTCTCCCAAAGACCTTTGGAAACATGCCTGCTTCATGCAAGCTGGATTTGGATTTCAGGGAATGCATGTGCACTACTACTGTGCTATAAATAAACATCTGCTGTACTGGGTCCACTGGCTCAGTACATCCAACTTCTCTGAACCCTCCCACCTGTGCTTTTTGCCTTTGGATATGCACTGCCTGACCCAAGAAAAGAGGTAGCAGGATTGAGGCCTTGAAATATTTTTGCTGTTTAAATAATGCTGTAATCATGTGTCAATTAAGACAGGAAGAGCTTTCTGCGGGTTTTAAGACTGACTTATATCACTTTGGGTTGAGCCAGTACATAATTTGAAAGAGGATTGCACACATGCAAGTTGTTGGCTTAGGTATCTCAGTTTCTGAGGGAATGAGAGAGGGAAGGGGTTGCAGAAACGAGAGCTGACAATGCTGTGTCATGGCTCCTCTCTCTTCCTCCTCCTCTTTCTAGTTTCACACTGAAGATCAACTGAGTAAACATCTGATGTGTGGCATCCTGCACCTATGCCTAGCAAAGCTGCTCTGATTATACTTCCCCAGCTTTTTGTAGGAGTCAGATGTCCATTCTGGTGTTGTTGGTGAAAATCTCTTTTTAGGGTAGATCACAGCCAACCTTGGAAAAACTTCCTGTTTTTTTTGGCAAGGATGAAGATGATTTTATAACTGCAACATTATTGCCATTTTAAAAATTGAAATTTAAATGAAGGTTAAAGGGAGTAGCACAACTAATCTTAATGGAGATTTGTTGTCATTTTTAAAATTGTAATTGTAATTTTTTCTATTGTACAAATTGGGTTACTTTTTGGGCTCCCTCATCTTGAATACTGCACTATACTCTAATATTGTGGTACATACATCATATTTGAAAGCAGAAATATTCACTTAGGCAGGTGTTCTTGAATTTTCAGAGAAAAAAGTCCAGACCACAGTATGAACTGACTACCCTACAGTATGGATTTGATAATCACAGGAGCTTGGATCAGAAACTTAATTCTTGAGCCATATGAAACATGCTGCTCCAGATATCTTCTCTACAAAGCTGCAACTTTGGGGAGACAAAGATTCCAGTCTTCCAGTTTTGAGAAGAAAATAAAATGTAGCTGTTCTTCAGACAAACAGCCTTTCATAGTTTTTTGCTTGTACTGAAACTTGGCTGAAGGTGAGGACAGATTCAGAGATAAATGTTCTCTGTTGCCACTTGTACAGTCTGATTATATAGCATGGCAAAAAGAAGACTTGCATTAAATTTAAACTACATATATTTTGATCTGACACGCTTACATTTTTTAACTTCCTTGGCAACATTAGGCAGCAATTATTTCTGTAATTTTACAGTGATGGGGAAGTTCAGAATCATTAATTTAAAATTCTTCAAACGGTGAGACACTAATTTTGAATCTGAATCATATGTTTTGGACTCATTTCTGCTCTATGCAATTAATGCCATGATGAATTCCCAAGGAACACAATGCCAGCATAAGAGGTTCTTGTATTATCATTTCCACAATCCCAGTCACGAAGGTCACCAAGAGGAAACTGTTATGAGTGCCTTTCCCTGGCAGTCAGGTTTTTGATAATGTTGCTTGTTGGGACATCCTGAATCAGCTCCCCTGCAGCTGCACTTCCCAAGCCAAGAGTATAGGAGGTCTGACTACTTTGTTGTCTTTACATCTTCTATCTGTATTTAAAGGAAATAAAATGAGATATTTTGCTGAGGCAAAAGCTCTCATACAGTTCTATCACATTTGAAGAAATTGTCTGAATATTTTTTGGGGGGACCAGAACACCTCCCCCCTTTCCAAAACAATCTACCAGCTCTGCTCGTGCAAAAGACAAGGAACAGAACTGTGTGTTAGCCTTCTCCTTTCCTTTTTGTCCTTTTATGAGCAGAAATTCTGGATTATTACACCTAAAACTTTGAGTCTTGAGCTATTCCAAGAAGTCAATTATTCGAAGGTCCAGAGATATTTAATCTCTATGTTATGTTTATGATCATTAAGAAGATTACTTGCAATTTGATGACAATACTTGTTCTCTTCAAAGGTGGTTTTGGGGATGTTAATACTTGGAGAGGCAGAAAACGCAAATTATTGAATTAACTTGTGATTACACTGAATTTTGGAAAACAGCGTGGCTTCTTTCCTGGCTCTTGTTTTTATTGTGGAGCTTCAGCACAGCAAAAAATAATTTGGGAGTTAACACCTTGTGCTACTCTCTGTACATTAAGTTTTGAGAAGAAAATCAAATCTAGCTGTTCTCCAGACAAACAACCTTTCATAGCTTTTTACTTTTATAATTGGCAGTTGTGTATAGGGTGGAATACGCATAAAAATTAAAAGTTAATTTAGTCTTGTACTTTATGCAAAGACAGAAAGCATTATAGATCTGTTAAATATCCAAGAGAAGTTACATTGTGTCAGTTTTCCAGGTAAAGTTTAGCTATTTAGTCTGTAAAGTCCTCAAGATAAGGGGTTTTCAAGATTTTCTTTCAATTTTTGTTTAAATAGTTTACTTCAAATTGTTCCCTCAAAGTATTTCCAACACAAGAGCTGCAACATAGGTTTGCTGCCTGACAGCAGAACTGATTGAAATACAAATGGAGCTGTCACTGTTCAAGTTGAGTGAGACATAAAAAGGAAACAAATGACATGAATGATGAAAACTAGCTTAGCTTTTAAAGCAGTTCTGTTATTGTTAATGTAAGATGTTGTTATTGCAGGCAGTTTACAGCACCTTGTGTTCTCCATCTTTACATATTTGTTTCTTATCTTTAAAAACCTCGAGCCTGCATTTATGTAGCTCCCTGAGAACAATTGCTCTTAAACTTACTTTTGGTTTCTGCTGTTGAGAGTAGTGATGGTGACAATAGAAACAGCTCCAGTGTTTTTCTTTATGATCTCCCAGAGGATATTCGGCTCTTCAGGCAGTGCTTGCAGCTTGATGTGCTGTGGTAATCATCACACACAGATGAACCACAAATTGATAAAGCTTGACACTTTAATACTGCACCTATCTGAATGACAGAAGGTGAAGGACTACAGAAGGGATATGAGAGGTAGTTGTGATAGTCCTGGGAGCAGCTGAGGAGCAAAGAAAAAGCCTGAGTAACTACAGAGCTGCTACTCTGACCTTAGTGTACACGAGGAGCTGTGTAATACTATAGCAGATACAGATTTTTAGGAATTATGATTAAAAGCTTTCACTTCTGAGCTATGAACCAGAGTATGCATTACCAGCAATGACACGGCTTAGTTTTTATGGAATGCCAGCATTATTCACCAATAAGACTTTGATCTAAAAAAAGGAATGCCATGTTTTTGGTTTGTTTTCAGTCAACAATGAGGACATGACAGAGAAACACTTTTTGGCTGAACCAACAAGCCTTGATGAGAGCTGGGGAAAGGAACTCAGAGACTTCAGCATGGAGGAGACTTGGAACTTCATTGCAGCAATAGCGGACTCAAGAAAAATCTTTAGGAGGACCTGTGCCATGTTAGGCCTTCTGAAGGGTTGGGAGAAAGGGCACAAGGAGCCCCACTGAGCTCCCTGGGGAAGGGCAGGAAGAAAGAAGTGACTTTTCTAGTCATAATGTGCTTGAGATGGTAGTTAAAGCCATGAGGCAGGTTTGATAAATCTGTCCAGGCAGTTTTTCCACCAAGTCACTGGAAAACAGCTACAGCCTTTACTCTTGGTATGACAATACTCGCAGAAAACAGAATTACCATTATATTAATCATATTTTAGAACATATTAAAAAATATGTTACTTTACTCAGCAAAATGAATTGCTTTCTAGTAATGTCTCAAGGGTACAAAGGCCAGGGAGGAAAGGAGATGCTTAAACTAAAGGACAGTGCTGTCATTGCACTAAATGCATATGTAAAACAGAAAGAAGTTCCTAACAGAGAAATGAGGATTTAGATCCTCTGGTCAGAGTAGTCAGGGACCAAATTCCTACCCCTTCCTCCCCAATACTGGTGTTTGATAATGATGGACACAGAAATGCAATGTTTTAGAAGCTGTTTTAGATGCACAGAATCAAGATTTTGTCATGAAATACCAAACATAATTTCATTAAAGTTCTGTTGCAACAGCTGCCCTGACAGTTCATGACTGGTTTTGTCAGTGAAATACCACCCACATGGGAAGTCTTGGAGAGGTCTAGGAAGGGTGCCCTTCCCAATACTGCAATCTACTGTATTTTCATAGTGAGGGTGGAGACAGGAGTTATATTAATATGCCAATAACTTGATTGCAGTGCTCAATTGCATCCACAAACGATGTAAATGGACACATTTCCAATTGATGAAGCTACACTCACTCGAAAGAGCTGGTAACACCTGTTAGCAGTGCAATGCCCAGAATGCGGAGCATACTGAGTGTGATTCTGCCCCGTAAAGGGCCTTGCTGGAAACACACAGCTCATCATGCCCTGCAGAGGTTGCACCTTGCTGAAAACTTAGGCATGAGCTATGAGCCATCTTCAAGCTTGTAACAGGACATAGTTTTTTAATCTAGCCAACTTGTCTCCTGTTCCCTAAGAGAAGAAGCAGAAAGTATCTCTTTGTCCAAGGCCTGAACCCTCTAGACATCCTGTCTTTCTTAAAATAACTCTTATTGTACCCCAATTAAGGAAGTTTATCTTCTCCAGATCCTGTTACACGTGGTGCTGGTGTAACTCAATGCACAAAAATGCATTATCCTTTTTTTTTGTGTATGCACCTGAATGTGAGTGTGTGTGTGCACACTGGCCTTTTAAACAATTTTCTTTGATTTGCTGGTAATTAGTTACATGAATATACACCAGTATCTGAATTCACCTAAATAAACAGCCTTAAAAAACAAAGGTAAAAATGCCATATATTCAGGTGTCTTTTGGCTCAGTGGATTCACTGGATGCCCCATTTCTGGCCAACAAGCATATAAATCTACCTAGTAAAGAAAACTTCAATTCTAATGAGCAGCTATTTGGGAGCAGCAGAAACAAATACCTTTTCCAATATTGCTCCATTTTCCTGAGGTCAGATGTAGTGTTATCAATGGGACTGCAGGGGTACGTGCTTGCTATGTGGGTGTGTTGGAAGGAAAAAGGAAGTTATTATGGTGGGAAAATTGCACTATTTTGGGTTGTTTTGAGGTTTGACTGGCATGAATTCAAGTAGTTCTGACAAATACTCTCCTCAATATATTCCTACTTTTTTCTTTTGATAGGAAAAGTTTAAGCAACTTCACCTTCATTAAGAATGTCACCTGGAAAAAGTAATCAAAATACCTTCAATTTTTAATATTATAATGAGGTAACAAGTACATAGCTGATTTTACAGGTTAGGATGAATACTTGTTATTCAGATTAATTTAGATAACATGTGCAAGATAAGGCTGAGTTGGGAGGGGCTCTGAACAACTTGTTGTGGAAGATATCCCTGCCCATGGCAGAGGGATTGGAACTACACGACATTTAAGGTCCCTTCCAAATCAAACCATTCTATAATCCTAAGATAGATGGCATCAAGATCAAAGACTTTGGGAAACATTAATTCATGTAGCCCAATGGCACAGATTTACTGGATGATTCTTGAAGTCTTAAAAGGTCTATGTTAGTGTTGAAGATTACAGAACTGTTATGTGTAGGGAGATGTCTTATGGAAATACTGCAAGACAGTTTACAAGACATTGGGTACTTGTTTCTTAAGAGAGAATTTGTTCTGGAAGTGGAAAACAAAATACACTTACAAGCTCTTTGAAATTACAGGATTTATTTTAAGCCTTTTTGACTGCTTTTTGTTTTCTCTTCTCTTCCTTGTTCCTTCTTTTATATTTTATTAACTTGAATAGAGTGAAAAAGAAGATATAAAGCAATTTTATTTCAATTATTACACTTTTTTTCAGGATCAAAGGGTAGAATTTTATACTGGGAAATGTCATATTTACTAAAATTATTCACTCTACAGTATTTATTTTCCTCAATTGTTAATGGTGATTACTGTTGGGGTGATGGTCTGAATACTGTTTACTCCATCTACCACCATGTAATAGCATGAATCTGTGTCACAGTTCCTGGCTAAGAAGTCAGTTAATAAAAACCTGCTGCTGCCTCAAATTTCACTATTTCCTGTAGGGGATACAGTATGGGTAAATGAAGGTGGTATAGAATGTAATCTTATCCCCTAAAGAGTTGCAATTGAACCAATTACGAAAGATTAGGAGCAGGCCTGATGTTAACAGGCCACACCTGTAGCCAATAAGAAGAGTGTTATAAAAGAGTGGATTGGTGGGAACTGGAGTCAGTTGGCTACTGTGAGGACAAGGAAGAGTCAATGCCTAGAGGAGTTGCCTACAAGAAACATCAAGGAGGTACGGAACTCTGGCAGTACGGAAACTTTGCAATGTAATGATAATAGAACTCTTGCACTGTAATGACAACAATTTCCAAACAGCAAATCTAGCCCTCAGAGTCTTCCCAAGCAAACAGAAGGCATATCTATTCCAATGGAAGCATCAGCCCAGTGGGTTGGAGGATGCTTTACATGAGGATGGCTGTGCTGGCTGTGTGTGGTGACTCCAGGGGGACCAAGCCTCCCTCATGGAGCAGCGGTGCTGCTGTGTGCTGGTGATGCCCTCCCTGCTACCACTCACTGCTGAGCTGCCAGGAAACAGCAGAAGAATTCTCCTCAGTTTATCCCCTATACATCACTTGCTTATTTAGCCTAAAGCACGCTTCCTTCCCATCTGTGAGGCTGCATATGTCTAAGGTCAGCTAAGGGAATTCTGTTCTCTATTAATGAAAGCTGTTTTAAAAAATAAACCCACCATGTGTAAAAAAAAAAAAAAAAGGAGAGTTAAGAAAGGCTATAAAATCTCAAAATGGATATTCATCCTATTTTTCACCCTCAATTAAAAAAAAAAAACATTTTGTAAAGAGAGTATTTTCCTTCTGAGACTTTGTTGCTTCCATCAGAAAGCCCAAATTAAGATTGCACTTTGCTGTATAGGTGAAAAGCTGTATCCATAAATGACGTAGATTACAGAGCAACTCAGCAACCTCCAGATTTAATTCTGACAGGCAGGAGCAGGTGTATGCCATGAAGTGCAACCCTGGAAAGATGACCCCGCATGACTATTAATTTACATTTGATAGTTGTAAGATAAAGTAAGGGTTAATTAAGGAACTTCCAGAAGGGGCACCGGATGTTCAGGTGAAAGGTAGAGCAAGGAATATGTGTAGACCTAGAAATAGGCCAGCTGGTTTATGTTATTATTTTATTTTTCACTGAGACCTTCAAGTGATTGTAAAGCCCTACAGGGAAATGTGCTCTGTGATGACCTGAGTATTATGTCAAATGCCTTAGAGGCTGAGGCACTGGTTTACCATATCCTGCTGTGAGAGTATTGGAAGCTAGGATGGTGCCTTGTGGACTGAGTACAAGGCAGGCATGCTTTGCAGTATTGTGTTATGAAGCTTTGAAAAAATATGCTTTTCACCCCAGGCAAGCTTGACAAAATGGACAGGACCCAATAAAGTCTTTATTTAAACTTCTTCGATTACTTTCCTACCATTTTCTTTCTGCTAGCCATAATCTCATTCTATTTCTCTGTACCAGGGTAAAGTAGAATGAATGTTCCTGCTTTTGCTGGTTTAACTTGTCTCTCATACATCATATCTGCTCATTAATTTTGCTGTTAGCAGTAATAACATGGGCAGATGAGCTACTGCACCATCAGACAGAGCTCCCATTTGGGAAAGGAAGAGTTTGCTTTGCTTTGATTCCATCTTTTTTTTTCTGCCCTCAGGAATTATTAAGTCAGTAGGAATGTAAAAAACATTAGTAAACCCTGATGCAGAAGAGAAATTCCTGTTTGCAATATTTTATGGCTATGTGGTTTTATTTTGCTCTGCTAAAAATCTAAAATAACTGCACCTTCTCAGGAAGTAGAAAAGACTGTTCTCATTAGCCAGGGAGTTGGATGGCTCTTTTACCAAGAACAAGCCTTGGATCTTCTAGGCTGTTGTTTCCTCCTTCCTGATAAATACCTCCTTCCCTTTCTCATTTGTTCTCAGGCATTGCAGCCCTCTACATTGCACCATCTGGGCTGCACATGCTGATTTGTGTTGTTGGAAATAAGTGAGATTTTTGCTGTTGTGGGGAGAACTACATTTTATAGCCCTTCTAGTCACCTCTCAGGTGACATCTCTGCTCCTCTGTTCCACCTCTGGTGGAAGTTCATAACCTGTCCAGAAAGGGAGACTCATTGGTTGGTTTTGTAGTGACTTTCTAGCTGTGATATTGAACAGGCACAACACAGCTTCACACTTGGAGATTTTTGAAGGCGCTGGAAGTGGCTCAGACCCACCTGAGTCAGCATCAAAGGGAAGCTTATTATTGCACTTCCTCTTATTTAAACCTACTGCTTTTTGACACAAGCTGATGAAGAAAGGCAGATCTCTTACCCCAACCTCTTGGCCAGAAGGAACACACTGTTCTGTTGCTTTTCTTCCTTTCTTCCCCTTTCTCCTCCCATGGGATGACTGGTTGCCACTGTATTTACCCCCAGTCTGGCCACAGGTTCACCTGGCTTGGTCACTCAAATATGCCTTTAGAGATTAACAAAAGACAGTGATGCTTCTGAGGTAGGGAATTTTATCTTCTCCTGTCCCCTTGCTCTGTGGAGGGATAGAATGTAAGAAAATAAAGATAGTGCAGAAGATAGTCTTATATCTGAGGAGTTGCAGCTGTACTAATCACCAAAGATTAGGAACAGGCCTTCCTTAACAGGCCACAGCTGTGTCCAATAAGAAGAGGAGTGCTACAAAACAGTGGGTTAGGTGGGTGAGGAGAGAGTTGGAGTTTGTTGGTTGTACTGTGAGGAAGAGGGAGTCAGTGCTGTGAGGAGATGCCCATGAGAAATCACCAAGAATGTAGGGGACTTTTGAAATAAGATGACAACATTGCTCTCCCTTTGTCAGACTGTTGACTTTACATTGCCAAAGTTTTGGGCCAAAACTGCGTTTGAGTATTTATGTGGATGTTTTCAGTATCTCCATGTTGCTCAGATTCAGGTAGTGAGGCAGGTTGATGGGTATCCTGAGTATCAAGGCACAAGACACTCCAAGGAATTTGGGGGAGCTGGAACATTAGCACATCTTCAGTTCCCATGTTATCTAGATTTTCTTCCTCTCTGGCCCTCAGTGGGCAACAGCACACACCCCTCTTATGCTCAGTACCAAGGGAAAAACACTGCTTTGGCACTGGAGTGACCAACTTTTCCCTGTGTCAATGTCCTCCACAGCAAACAGGGCTTAGTACTGAAACACTGTGCATCTCCAACAACTCATGTCTGAAACATTTGATGTTTATTGGACTTTTCCAGTTCTTTGGTACCTCCGCATTTCCTCTTAAGAAAGAGCTACCTGGGAAAATTCACAGCCATGAAATTTTTTCATGTGACACTTCTCTACCAGCTTTATATAGGACTAAAATTTTCCAGCATTCTTTTGTCATCCTTTAGTCATGAATGAAAAACACCTTTGTTACAAAGTGGATCAGTTCAGTCAAGTTCTGTAATGACAGGTCTTTCTTCCTATGTATAAATAGTTCCCATAGTGTCAGACTTAAATGTTCATGCTTGTTTGTTTATTCAGGGCCTGGGTCAAATGCCTGCCTTTGCATCAGCTACTAGTACAAGGGTTACACCTTAATGTTGATTTTGTTTGTTTTGGCGTTATTCAAAGATTTAAAGATATAGCTCCCTATTTTTTTCTTAATAAATAATAAATTTTAAAAATCAGTGTGTCAAGACTAGGCTTGAAACAATAAGGCTACTTGTCATGTTAAGAATTATGCAAATTTTTCTGTTGTATTAAAAGAGATTTGGCAGAAAATAAACCCCCTTCCATTCCAGCTGGTTCTCAGATATCAGAGGGGCTGGGGGTGGCTGGGCTTAGGTTTTGAGCACTAAGCACCAGAAGTGTGGAGCCAACTGGCTCTGTAAATCCAGCCACATTCTCTGAGACTACCACAATTACAGATTCACAAATAGTGCCATACACTCCAGGTCTGCTCATACCAAATAAACTCTCCCAGCTGATTAGAAGTCTGGTTGTGTTCAATACCTCTCATGGGCAGGGGCAAAGTAGTTTACTGAGCAACAGAAATGCAGGTTTTTATTGGATTGTCAGTGATAAGACACTGTCTGCAGAAACATGCGTGAATATACAAAATATGAGTAACACAGCCAGCAAAAAATGCTGTAAATTGAGAGCTGACTCCATAGTACTAAAGGCATGATCACCACAGGGTTGTTTTCTGAATTTCCCAAGGAAGCATCCAGTATAGGTGACTGCTTGAATCATACCCAGTGGGTGTCCTTATGGGGAAGGAGATTGCTGCAGCCATAGTTAACCACCCCAGGACACAAGATGAAATCTCTGACCTTCCTTTCCATTGAAACTACATTTATATTGTTTTGGTTTATTTTTTTTTGAGGGGAAAATGAAATATTACAGTTGATGTGATTTCATATTTAGGTGGAGTTTTAATGACCTTAGTCATACATGTAAAGCGTGTGCAGGTTTTACTTAATTTGCATATGCCAGAGTATGGAAAGTAATATGTGTTTTTGTGTCAATGGAACAAAGTTCAGCTTTCAGTCACCATTTGGGTTATTTCTTTGGCTCAGTTCCTGTTAGCTGCATTGTTTTAAACAGAGCATGACCACAACGCCTCTGTGCCACCCCATCCTTTGTTCCATGTCTCTCTCAGGGCAGTACATCAAGTTTCCTCAGTGCTCCTGCTCCTAAGGCATGCAGTCTGTTTCTGGTGAACCATAACTAAGGCTTGCACTCCTTCTTGATGAACTTTGTTATATCAGGATTTTCTCTACGCTCCTATATGTTGGAGAAATCAGGTTCTGTAATAATCTTCCAAACAGTTCAGGAGTTGAAATATGAATGGAGATCCCTCAGCTGATGTGGTTGTCTGTGACATCCTGGGACTGAACAGATTCTTTATACTATTGAATTTAATGAACAGGAAAAGGAACAATGCCTTTAGTTGTGATCAACTGTCATATATATAGACACCTTCAGTAGGAGTTTATTTTATGAAGGAATATACAGTGATTGGTTTTGGAACATCAGTCCAAACTATTGAAGTTTCACATAACACAGCCAAAACCTGAGAGCTCAGTCAGGTCATAAAGAATCACCCCTGTATAAGTGAAGGAAACATGAGGGGCCTTGGTTGGCTTGAGGAATGTCTTGACATTTAGGTGTGCAAAGCTCAGAGGGTGGCTGTGCCCAGGCTTGAAGGAAAAAAGATGCAGTTCTGCAGCCCCAGACCTTCCCCCCGTGGCCCAGCTGTGGACACTTCCTGGGGGCAGAAGGAAAGGTTCCATGGGTGGGCAGGGAGTGCTGGTGTGTGCTGATGTCAGATCTCAGGTGCCAGCCCTCACCCTGCCTGGTGAGAGCCTCGAGAGGTCTCTCTCTGTGCCCTCTGCCAGGCTTAGGGGTATGTTCCTGGTTTGGGTGCTCTGGAACAGAACTCTCTTCCTCATCTGTATACCGTGCCTTACCCTTCAGCATGAAATCCAAGCAACCTCAGGAGTGAAATGTAAGCATTTCCTAGACCCTGTAGGGGGAAGGGTGGGACTGGGGCTGCAGTTTCCATCTGTCCTGGCATCAGTATTGCACAAATGAGCATTTGCATGGTGTATTTTTAGACAGTATTGAAAAGTCTCAGAAATTTTGATACTATATGGAGTCAGTGACTGCCTTCAGATCTAGAGAAAAAAATTGTCTTTTCTGGTCTTTGAAATGATTTAATTTTTCTTATTTCTAAGGAATTTTTGTTTGTTTTTTGAACACACCTGGTGTCTTTAATACTTAGTTCCTTAATCCCTTATTAATAGGATTTTTAAACCTGACAAACAGCTCAACCAGAGAAGCAAATCCAATGGTAAAGCAGAATTTGATCTAAGTCTCTGAGAATGTAAGCCCACAGAGTAACTGGCCTGCAGATAAATCAATATACATCTCTCTGGGTATATGTTCATCTTGCAGTGTATAAACTGCAATAAATCACCAGAAAAGACAGAGGCAAATTCTTCCAGGAATATGTTTATAGGTGAATTCTAACTGTATAAAGAAAGTGATGTATTTTCAGAGCAAGAAAAGATTATACGACTACATCTTTGACTTCAGAAAGAGTATTTTTAATTTACAGGTGTTAAACTTGATTCTGTGTGCTGGAAACAATTTAAAGTGGCAGTTCAATTATCACTGTTCTTCACTATTTCAGAATTGGTCTTATAATTCCTAAAATTCCAAAAATACTTAAGAATCTTTTAAAACACACAAAAATTATAATCAGGTATAGAATCTTTGAAATATTGCAAAATTCCTGCAAAATGTGGAAAAAATATAATAATTCAAGAAGAGATTTTTCTTAGTCTTCATAACCCAGACAAGGCATAGAAAGCTCTTCCTTTTTGATCTCAAGTTAACAAAGAACTTAAGCATATATGAAAAAGATTAGGATGAGTATAAAATGAAGACATGAATGGTGACATAAAAATATTTGTATAAATACAAAATGAAATATATAAATAAAATATTATGCACAGGAAAAAAATTAAAAAGTGAAAATGTTATTTCAATAAGGATAAAAACCATAGTGATTGCAACATTCAGGGAAACATTCAACTTTAAAAAAAATCTTAAAAAAGATTACACATAGTCTCATAAATTATTGTCATGTTACCGGGAAAAAAAATTAGTATAGTTAAGATTTATATTTATCAAACTGTTGCATCATAGAATCAAGGTAGTTGGAGCTAGATTTTTACTTGAAAAATATCTCCATTGTATAGAAGAATAAGGGCTTAAATACAGTTCCAAGTAAATTAAAAAAGCCGTGGCATGCTATTTGTTTGAGGAATACCAGTAGTATAAGCTAGAAGTGGGAAGCCAGAGCAATAGCAAAAAGTGACCCGGAGGAGCTGCAATGTTTATCTCTGATAGGAAAAGAAAGAGAAAAAGAGATTTTGATGCACAACAAAGAAATGAGAGCATTTGAAAAACTTCCTGAAAAAGGAAATCATTCATTTCTGTGATTTTATCAGATGCCGAAGAGCCTGATATCTTGAGAGGGTGAATATCCTGATCCCACTGGTGCTGCTGAGCCCAGGGAATTAGGAGGCTGCTTATGCATCCCTTAATATCAGGTCTCAGATGAAGGAAATTAAGGAAGTGCAGATTTATGTGGTGGGAGAAAGAAAAGAAGGCAGCAAAATCGGCTACTGCATCAGGAACTGATTGCTGCAAAGGAGGACTGGAAAAGCTAAAGCAAATTGGTGCCAGTGGTAAGACATTAGGAGATAGGATATCTAAAAAGCAGGCTTCCTATGTTTCCCATGAGAGTACTGGGATCACCTGCTCGAAAGCAGAAAGCTGTAGATGAAGCCATGTTGTGGCAGTTGTGTGTTCCACTTGGCATGCCTTTAGCAGCTGCAGTGTACCTGGAGCTCAGGGCTTCCTGGCATAAAAAATCCTAACCCTAGGCGACGTAACCCTAACCCTATAACCTAACCGGAGGCAGAAAAGTCAGCCTAGGGTTATAGATGGTCCCAATGAAAAAGCTGAGGAGGCAGCCATGTTGTGGCAGTTTTGCACTCTACTTGGGATGACTATCGCAGCTGCAGTGTGCCTGGAGCTCAGGGCTTTCTGATGTTTAAAAAACCCTAACCCTAGGCTAACCCTAACCCTAACCCTAGAGAGGTAAATCAGCCTAGGGTTAGGGATGGTACGAAGGAAAAAGCTGCAGAGTCAGCCATGTTGTGGCAGTTTTGGCGTTCCCCTTGGGTTGCCTTTTGCAGCTGCAGTGTGCCTGGAGCTCAGGGCTTCCTGGTTTAAAAAACCCTAACCCTAGGCGTAACCCTAACCCTAACCCTAGGTTGGGAAATCAGCCTAGGTTTAGGGATGGTCCGAAGGAAAAACTGTGCAGAGTCAGCCATGTTGTGGCAGTTTTGAGCTCCCCTTGGGTTGTCTTTTGCAGCTGCAGTGTGACTGGTGCTCAGGGCTTCCTGGTTTAAAAATCCCTAACCCTAGGCGTAACCCTAACCCTAACCCTAGGTTGGGAAATCAGCCTAGGGTTAGGGATGGTCTGAATGAAAAATGTGCAGAGTCAGCCATGTTGTGGCAGTTTTGCGCTCCCCTTGGGTTGTCTATTGCAGCTGCAGTGTGACTGGCGCTCAGGGCTTCCTGGTTTAAAAAACCCTAAACCTCGGCGTAACCCTAACCCTAGGTTGGGAAATCAGCCTAGGGTTAGGGATGGTCTGAATGAAAAATGTGCAGAGTCAGCCATGTTGTGGCAGTTTTGCACTCCTCTTGGAATGCCTTTCGCAGCTGCAGTGTGCCATGAGCTCAGGGCTTCCTGGTTTTGAAAACATTAACCCTAGGCGTAACCCTAACCCTACACATCGGGAGGTAAATCAGCCTAGGGTATAGGGATGGTACGAAGGAAAGAATTGCAGAGTCAGCAATGTTGTGGCAGTTTTGCGCTCCCCTTGGGTTGTCTATTGCAGCTGCAGTGTAACTGGAGCTCAGAGATTCCTGGTTTTAAAAAACCTAACCCTAGGCGTAACCCTAACCCTAACCTGCGGAAGGTAAACAAGCTTAGGGTAAGGGATGGTCTGAATGAAAAATGTGCAGAGTCAGGCGTGTTGTGGCAGTTTTGGCACTCCCCTTGGGTTGTCTATTGCAGCTGCAGTGTGACTGGTGCTCAGGGCTTCCTGGTTTAAAAATCCCTAACCCTAGGCGTAACCCTAACCCTAAACCTAGGTTGGGAAATCAGCCTAGGGTTAGGGATGGTCTGAATGAAAAATGTGCAGAGTCAGCCATGTTGTGGCAGTTTTGCGCTCCCCTTGGGTTGTCTATTGCAGCTGCAGTGTAACTGGTGCTCAGGGCTTCCTGGTTTAAAAATCCCTAACCCTAGGCGTAACCCTAACCCTAACCCTAGGTTGGGAAATCAGCCTAGGGTTAGGGATGGTCTGAATGAAAAATGTGCAGAGTCAGCCATGTTGTGGCAGTTTTGCGCTCCCCTTGGGTTGTCTATTGCAGCTGCAGTGTAACTGGCGCTCAGGGCTTCGTGGTTTAAAAACCCTAACCCTAGGCGTAACCCTAACCCTAACCCTAGGTTGGGAAATCAGCCTAGGGTTAGGGATGATCTGAATGAAAAATGTGCAGAGTCAGCCATGTTGTGGCAGGTTTACACACCCCTTGGGTTGCCTTTTTCAGCTGCAATGTGCCCGGAGCTCAGGGCTTGATGGTTTAAAAACCCTAACCCTAGGCATAACCCTAACCCTAAACATGGGGGGAAATCAGCCTAGGGCTCAGGATGGTCCGTAGGAAAAAGCTGCAGAGTCAGCCATGTTGTGGCAGTTTTGCGCTCCCCTTGGGTTGTCTATTGCAGCTGCAGTGTAACTGGTGCTCAGGGCTTCCTGGTTTAAAAAACCCTAACCCTAGGCGTAACCCTAACCCAAACCCTAGGTTTGTAAATCAGCCTAGGGTTCGGAAGGAACCGAAGGGAAAAGCTGCAGAGTCAGCCATGTTGTGGCAATTTTGGCTCTCTTTGGGTTGTCTTTTTGGCAGCTGCAGTGTGACTGGAGCTCAGGGCTTCCTGGTTTAAAAACCCAACCCTTAACCTAACCCTAACCCTAGGTTGGGAAATCAGCCTAGGGTTAGGGATGGTCTGAATGAAAAATGTGCAGAGTCAGCCATGTTGTGGCAGTTTTGCACTCCCCTTGGGTTGCCTTTGGCAGCTGCAATGTACCCTGAGCTCAGGGCTTGGTGGTTTTGAAAACCATAACCCTAGGCATAACCCTAACCCTAACCCTAGGTTGGGAAATCAGCCTAGGGTTAGGGATGGTCTGAATGAAAAATGTGCAGAGTCAGCCATGTTGTGGCAGTTTTGCGCTCCCCTTGGGTTGTCTATTGCAGCTGCAGTGTAACTGGCGCTCAGGGATTCCTGGTTTAAAAACCCTAACCCTAGGCGTAACCCTAACCCTAACCCTAGGTTGGGAAATCAGCCTAGGGTTAGGGATGGTCTGAATGAAAAATGTGCAGAGTCAGCCATGTTGTGGCAGTTTTGCACTCCCTTGGGTTGTCTATTGCAGCTGCAGTGTAACTGGCGCTCAGGGCTTCGTGGTTTAAAAATCCCTAACCCTAGGCAAAACCCTAACCCTAACCCTAGGGCGGGTAAATCAGCCAAGGGTTAGGGAAGAACCATCGGAAAAAGTTCTATAGGCAGCCATGTTGTGGCCGTTTTTGCACTCCCCTTGGGATGTCTTTTCACAGCTGCAGTGTGACTTGAGCTTAGGGCTTCATGGTTTTAAAAAACCCTAACCCTAGGCGTAACCCTAACCCTAAACATAGGGTGGTAAATCAGCCTAGGGTTAGGGATGGTCTGAGGATGAAAAATGTGCAGAGTCAGCCATGTTGTGGCATTTTTGCGCTCCCCTTGGGTTGTCTATTGCAGCTGCAGTGTAACTGGAGCTCAAGGATTCCTGGTTTAAAAAACCCTAACCCTAGGCGTAACCCTAACCCCTAACCCTAGGTTTGTAAATCAGCCTAGGGTTAGGGATGAACCATAGGAAATGCGCTGAGAGTCAGCCATGTTGTGGCAGTTTTTGGCTCTCCTCTTGGGATGTCTTTTGGCAGCTGCAGTGTGCCTGGAGCTCAGGGCTTCCTGGTTTAAAAAACCTAACCCTAGGGCGTAACCCTAACCCTAACCCTAGGTTGGGAAATCAGCCTAGGGTTAGGGATGGTCTGAATGAAAAATGTGCAGAGTCAGCCATGTTGTGGCAGTTTTGCACTCCCCTTGGGTTGTCTATTGCAGCTGCAGTGTAACTGGTGCTCAGGAATTCATGGTTTAAAAACCCTAACCCTAGGCGTAACCTTAACCCTAACCCTAGGTTGGGAAATCAGCCTAGGGTTAGGGATGGTCTGAATGAAAAATGTGCAGAGTCAGCCATGTTGTGGCAGTTTTGGGCTCCCCTTGGGCTGTCTATTGCAGCTGCAGTGTAACTGGTGCTCAGGGATTCCTGGTTTAAAAACCCTAACCCTGGGCGTAACCCTAACCCTAAACCTAGGTTGGGAAATCAGCCTAGGGTTAGGGATGGTCTGAATGAAAAATGTGCAGAGTCAGCCATGTTGTGGCAGTTTTGCGCTCCCCTTGGGTTGTCTTTTGCAGCTGCAGTGTGACTGGCGCTCAGGGCTTCGTGGTTTTAAAAATCCCTAACCCTAGGCGTAACCCTAACCCTAACCCTAGGCGTGGTAAATCAGCCTAGGGTCAGGGAAGAACCATCGGAAAAATCTCTATAGGCAGCCATTTGTGGCCCTTTTTGCACTCCCCTTGGGATGCTTTTCACAGCTGCAGTGTGCCTGGAGCTTAGG